>NW_015114307.1:209891-226429 GCF_001443285.1 Poecilia latipinna | reverse complement strand
TTTTTTTTTTTTTTTTGCCAAAAGTTATTTTGGTAGAAAAAAAATAAAATAAATTATGGCAAAAAATGTTATATCCTATGAGATGTATAATCTATTGAAATAGATCACTTGTCTGTTGCCCTGTTGTCCACTGATCAGAGATGACCTGTCACACTTGTTTTAATGTTTGGAAAGTTTCTCCTCAAATTTCAGCTGGCCTGTGTTGACTTGGATTAACTCAGATTATTTCTACCTCTCATCAACCTCATTTCTCAGTAATGTTCTGCTTATAAAATATTAGCAGAACATTACTTTATATATTTCAAAGAAAAAACATTTCTTTGAAATATATAAATGCAGTGCCATCCAAAAATAACTAATACTTCTAAACTATCTTTAGTCACACTGCAGCCACATTCTTACGTGTGTTTCATTTGGGATTTCATGTATCAGACCAACAGCATAATTGCAAAGTGGAAGAAAAAGAGCAACAAATTTTGAAATTATTGCAGAACTCATGTATTTTTGAAGTTTGAAGGCAGCATCATAGTGAGGTACAGATAAAAATATGTTGTAAAAAAAACCCCTCTCAATTGTAAATCTGTGGCAGGATCACAGAATAGATTGTTCAGAGATTCTCCATCCAGTCTGAATAAATTTGAACTAAGTTGCAAATATTAGCGGCCAAACATTTCGGTGTCCAGATGAGAAAATCTGATGGAGAAAAGAGGTGCAGCCATAACTGCAGAAGGTGGTTCCAGAAAGGTTTGAACTCTGTGGGGCTGAAGACAAACACAAGTCACACTTTTCTAATTTGTTAGAGCAAAAAATGTTAAAGGGACAGTATTAAGTATTTTCCAGGCAAAAAGTGGCACAACTGAGTAACTCGGTTACCTTCAGTTGTTATAAAAAATCTAAAAAAGTCATATTTATTTCAAATATGACTTGGAATAAATTTGACTTTGCAATTTAATGCCTTGAAACTTGGCCTCTGTCTCTTTAAAAAGCTCCTGCTCTTTCTGAAACTCCGCCTTCAGGAAGGCATTACAACATGGCTCCTCTATTAAGCTCAAAAAATGTGATTTTACACAACACTGTCCCTTTAAAGACCTTATTTTTTTTCCCTGTTACTTCACATTATGTTTGTCTACCGGATAAAATCTCCCCCAAAATCCAAGTCTGACATGACAAATGTAAAAAAGTTAAAGATTTATACATGGTTTAGCAATGCAGTGTAAGTTAAAGAAAACTAATAAGGAAGACCTGTTTTAATGTTGCTGGTATTAAAATGGTCAGATTTTAATACCACCAAACGTAGTATTAAAACGAACGTAGGAGCTGATGGCGGTAAATGAGAGGAAGCAGAAAGGCCTGTGGCGACTTCACGTAATCAACTGATTAACAGCAGATTTCACAGCAATTTGGGTCAACTGGTTCACAAACAGCTGATTAACAGGACACGTCTTCACGAGTCAGAGCTGGCGAGCGACAGCAGACATGAACTCCACGCTGGTTTGAACAGCTGAAATGCTTAAAATGATCAAAGTTATTCATTTCTTTTAGCAGGAATCTCAGTCGCAAATTTACGGATAAGATCAACGTTTCCAACATGCTCAGCGACAATGTTGCTGCCATAGTTATACGACTGTGGAAACTTAAATCTCCCCTTAGCGAAAAAAATAAAAAAATAATCTGCAAACAAACGCCTTCACACGGTCCTCCCAGTGATGTTAAAAGAAAGAGAAGACCCACACAGACGATCTCACACTAAAACTCCCCAGAGAAATGAAGCCGATGAGCTCGGAGGCTTGTTTGCATCAGTCCTTCTGAACGGGTTGGCGCCAGTGTCTGCAGAATGCCTTTATGCGCAGCTTAAGGTTTAAAATTTAGAAACAAAAACATCCAACATTTTCAATAAAAAAAACATACTTTAAAGAGATAAACTTGTCAGATTTTTTTCTAAATAAAAAGTCGACATCTGACAACTTTTGTTCTATTAAAAAAAAAAAAAAAATCACTCTTTGTTCTAGGAATAATTGTGCTTTTGAAACACACACAACCTCACAGTCCAGCTGCAATGCTCCAACAATCCAGACTGGATTTCCTTTCAGTGGTTTTATTCTCCGTTTGGTTGTTTCCTGGTGTTCTTGCAGCACCCGTCTGGAAACGTCTGATGTAACAGCTTGATGCCTGGGTTGGTTTTTGCCAGTAATAAATAAATAAATACTCCAAGAGTCAGGTGCATAAGTGCGAGTCGGGTCTGAGCACGCTCCGTGACCCTCGTCAGATCCCTGGACATGGGCTGGGGTTCCCTTCAGCGGTCAGTCTATCCGGTTCCCGCAGATGGTGAATCGGTCTATCTCCAGCAAGTCTTTCTTGGGCGTTCTGTGTTTGAGTCCGTCTCCTTCCAGCCCCATGTCATTGTTTAGAATTTTGTCCTCGTCGTCCTCGTCTGGCGTCGTCAGGAATGTGTCCGAGTCGCTCTTTGGGATGGCGGAGGAGGTGCCCTCTGGTTTTTCTGTGGGTGGAGAAACACCCGGTGTCAGTGATACTCCTGCTCTGTCTGACGTAGGCTCTGTTGATGAGAAAGTGTTTAAGAGTTTAATGGCACAGAAATATTCACACTGTGAAATTCCTTTGGTAGCTATTGGGTATCAAATATCTTAATGTAGACAAAGATGTGTAAAAAAAAAACCTTGAAAGAATTCAGGTTTTGAAGCAGTTGCGTGCTCTCGCACGACACAAAACCTCTTCAATATCAGTACATCTAAGTGGAGAAAGTAAGGAAATAAACAGTTTTTGGTACAAATACTGGTGAGTCCAACAGGCCCATCAAAATAAATTATAATGAATCATTTTCTAATTTGACACTCTACTTTTTTAAGTTAATAAAAATAATCATAAATTTTAAATGGGCAGTATTATATGTTTTCCAGTGACAGTATAATTTTATAACAGTCAAGCAACTATGTTAACTTTTGATATAACTTATATATACATGCATATCAAATATGTCTTAAATGAAACTTCAATTTGCAATTTAACACCTTGAAATTGGGCATCTGTCTCTTTAAGAATGTCATGTTCTTTCCTCCTCTATTAACCCTTTAACAACGTTTTTACCAGCGTTTCACTGAGAAGTAGCTCCTATAATGAGCTCAGCAGATGTGCAGGCTACTCTGAAGGATCGGGCTGCACAGTGGCGCAGTTGGTGAAACTGTTGCCTTGCAGCAAGAAGGTCCTGGATTCGATTCCCAGCCAGAGATCTTTCTGCAAGGAGTTTGCATGTTCTCCCTGTGCATGTGTGGGTTCTCTCTGGGTACTCCGGTTTCCTCCCACAGTCCAAAAACATGTGATTGTGTGTGCGTGGTTGTTTGTCCTGTCTGTGTTACTCTGCGACTGGCAACCTGACCAAAATGTCTCGCTTGAAAGCACCAGCACCTCCTCTGACCCCAGTAAGGACAAGGGTGTAAGAAAATAGTGGATAGTCTGAAGGAGCTGAGTGAGGGAGTCATGGAGGATGGCTGCTCTTTGAGGCAGAAACTTGGAAACCATAGGAAGCTAGGTTCACCAAGGCATTTTGCACAGCCATGGAAGATTAAAACATACCTGTTTGATGAGGTGCAAAGCTCAAAAAAGTCAATTTCACCCTTTTAATTGCATGTGCTGCTGTATAACCCAGAGAGTAGCTGTCTAACCTTGTGGCGCTGCAGTGTAAGTGTTTTTGCTGCGGTTGGCTCTGGAGTTAGCACGGCTGGAGGCGACAGACGGAGGCGGGTCGAACAGCTTCTCCTCCATCTTGGCCTCTTTGACAAACATGCAGGATGTTCCAAGGAGAACGATGCTGTTGAGCACCTTGAGCGTGATCATCCTGCTCGCAACGACAAAAAAATATGAGAGTACGACGCAAACGTGCGAAAGCATAACAAGCGACAACGTTATATTTCATATTTACCCCAAGTAAAACAGCAGCACACACATGAAGGAGAGTGAACCCTGGATCTTCACTGAGCTCGTCACCACTCTGATCAGCTGAAAATGGAAACAGAAAAAAACAGCTGGAACCATGCAACACTGTAAAAATGTAATATGGTACTCTATGTTTATGTGTACGTATCGAATGACGGACCAGCAGAGCCAAGGGAAGTGGAATGAAGCCCATTCTTCTGGATACGGAGTCGCTGTAGTCGGTGTAAGCCTGCAAACATTTTCAGAACAGAAAAGCCTCGTTTAACTTCTGACTCCAATGACAAATCTAACTTTGTTCTGTTGGACAGAAATGTGAGAAAACAGTTAAAATTCAATCTGCAATCAGAAACATGCAATTGTGTTTAATATCCACAAACTACAGGTTAAAAAGTTAATGCAGCTTTTTAAAGTTGTTCCTATGAGGATTAAAATAGTTTTATAGTACAAGTTTTTTCCCTCATTTGTTAAATTATAACCACAAATATCTGTGCATTTTATGGGAAATTATATGATGAACCAAAACCATGCAGTGCTTCATTATGAAAGAGAAAGAAATCAATAAATGTCTTTCTAAGTTTTCACCAGTAAAAATCTGAAAGGTGTGGTGTGTTTGTAGTCAGCCCCCCCCCCTCCCCCCAGAGATAGTACTTTGTAGAAAAACCGTTCTAAGCAGTTCTGGCTGTAGGTGTTGTGCAGTAAAACATAATTTTGTCCATGTTGGTATTTTTGGTGGTTTACAAAAGTGGAAAGAAAAGTCGTCTTTGTCTTTTTTGGCTGTGTATACGAAGGCTGTGCACATTTAGCGTGTCGTCCCTTTGCGACGCTGCAAGCCTGTTGAATATTAATTAAGCCGAATAAAATTTTATGCATTTTAATATGTCATTACTATCATTTTAAAAACTGGCAGGCAAATATAGAAAATTAGGGGATTTTGTTGACCCAGTCAGTCAAAATTACAGAAAATGAAAAAGCCTGGCGTGACCTCTGACTGGAATTTAAGTTATTTTATGCATCTAAACTTGGTCAGATGTGCTTATTTCTTCAATAACTCTTACCAACTAAAAGTACATATTTTCTTTATGTATTTAGAGTCCATTAAAGTGGCAATAAAAATAATTGCAAAAATCTGGTCCAGAGGAATCATACCATCAATATAACTGGCTGTGAAATATTTAAACTCTACAGAAAAGCAACAATTTTTTGCACTGCCCCCAATTCACATTTTGCTCCCCTACTAATACTGAGAGGTCCGTCATTATGCCACCTCCCCACAAATACAGTACAATCCAAAATGATTCCTACGATATGAAAAAGATTTGAACATCGGTGTAAAGACAGCTGCTAGTTCAAGTTGTTTGACTCACGTTTTTCTGTCGGCTGCTGACGAGGTCGAAGGCGAGGCTGGCTCTGTATTCTCCGTACACCTGGGAACACAAACAGAGAGAACCGATAGTTCTCAGTCAACAAACCCACAAATAACCAAATGCTCCGTTAAAACAGCCAACAGAAGGTATGTGTGTCTAAAAAGTGATGGCAGAGAGATGTTTGTTGCAGAAAGTGAAAGTGGGTGTAAAAAAAAGTGTGGTTGGATTTAACAGTGTGAAATAATCTAGTAAAATCCTGCTTTAACAAAAACCAGGAAGGAAGGTAGGAGGTGTAAAAACCACCAACATCGAAATGAGTGCAAAGAAGGTGGCTCAGCTGAAGGCAGATCCTGTTTCAGACTGAAATACGCATGAGTGAGAGAGAGGAAACAGAACATTTACGGAAGGTGGAAGAGGAGAAGAAACACAGAGACAAAAATGATCCAGGTCAGGTTGAGGTTTTGGAGGTTGGGTTAAAGAAACACCTGAGTGATAAAATACACCTCACAACAATTTACAACCAGCAACAAGAATACAGCAAGTGGTTTCTGGATGGTAAATCAACGACAAAACACTTTTGTTTTCTAACAGCCATTGTACAGCGCATACAGTGGCAAAACCAGCTGACCAAACATGCTGGAGCTTTGCTTGGGTTGCTATGGAATCACACATACGCTAAATCAAAGGACTCTGTGACAAAAAAAAAGCCCTATTGGGACATCCCATTTTATTTGCCATATTATCAGAAACAGAATAACGGAAGGCATTGGTGAGAGGCTGAGTGTTTTGGTCAAACAGAAGCAGCAGATACACAGTGAGATGCACATTGCACAACATTGTTATCGAACTTTTCTGAGTGAACAAACGTGAACAAAATTCTGACCAATCACACAACAGTTTCACATGCAGGGTGGGATGAAAGTTCATCAGAGGGGTTGTGTTAACAAGAGTGGACAACATGCCGCTGAAAACAAAATAATTTGGTTTTCGTTGCATAACTGCAACATCAGCTGCGCTTCCATTGCAAATGTGTGTAAACTTTGTACATTTTCCACCAATGTCGAAAAAAACACAACATAACTAAAAAAAACGGAATTAAAGTCACATGTGAATAAGTTTGTTCTTGTGATAAGTCATTAAAAAAATCTTTTTCTTCACGGTTTGCGCAAGTGGCAGCATCCGGTTATTGATTATGTGACTTGTGTGATGCTAAAAAAGTGTTTCCATTCAACTTTTGCAAAATAAACCAATTCTGCTACAGCCAAAAAAAAACAACAAAAAAAAAAAAACACCTCATGCTAGTGCCAAGACTTTTTAATCAAAAAATTTGTTTTTATTTTCAAATTTGTCATGTTTCTATTGAGCAAATTTATTTCTGGAATGTCAAATTGTAGAATTATATGACAGTCAATCCTCTGATAACTGACAGACGCTCCAGAAACTGCCTGTAACACTATCACTCCACTCTCTAGTGCCATTTCTAAACACACCAGCTTCCTGAGGATCAAATCATTTTCAAACCCATCTCTGATTTAAATCTGATTTAAATTATTTTTTATCAGTGACTGTAAATAACCGGCTAACGAGACATTAGGGGACTCACGTCAGCACTGATGTCATTGAACTTGGTGATGAAGGCGTGCTTGACAACATCCACTGCCACCTCTGATGTGATCACCATGACTACGTCTGGGAACAGGACCCAGAAGTGGTCTAAGACAAACACAGGAAGCTGAAATCAGTATAATTATTCAGATACGTAGGCTGATGAGAAAGGAAGTTTGTGTTAAGGGCTGAAGCAGAAGGAAAATGGATCTGTGCTGGGAGCTGTGTCATGCTGCGTGCATTCTGAGCTGATATTAGTTACCGGGATTCCATGAAAACTGCTCCATGTTTCTCAGACAGACAATGAGCAGGAGGATGTAGTTGGTGAACCTCTCCTTTATGTCTGTGGGAAACAAAACAAATCAATCCTGGATTAACCTACTTTCTGCCCACTGCCGCTGAGCGCGATCCCAGAAATTTACCTTGGATTAAATCAGGTTAAAGAGGGGAGGATAAAAATATCTCAAACGTGTGATTTTAGTGCGGAGGCTCCAATGACTTCCGACTTACCGCTGTTGGACATCTGGAACAGGTTGTTCTTTTCAAACTTCTTAAACACGCTTCCTTTGATTTCCACAAACTGGGGAAACAAAATCAGAGCTTCAGTCGTTCTGCTGCAGCGAGTTTTTAAGAGTAAATATTGAAAACAGTTACACTCACGTTGTTTGACATCATTATGGTGAGCAGAGACTTGTTATGGGAGTTGAAGGCTACATTCAGTGTCGTAGCCTGAACCATGATGAGAATGGCATGAAGGACTAGATCAGTAACAGCTGAGGAAAACTGGTTTGAGGTAAAACACAAGATGAATCCCAACAGTAACACTTATTCTAAATACAAAAGTTTACTATGAATATATATGTATGTATGTATGTAAGTAAGTAAGGAAGCAAGAAAGCAAGGAAGGAAGGAAGGACAGAAAAAGACAGGTAGGAAGAAAAGGGTTAAAAAGAAAGGGAGAACAAAGGAAAAAAGAAGGAAAAAATGAAAGAAGTAAGTAAGGAAGGAATGAATATGGGAAATAAATGTTTCATATTTGTTATCCTTTTCCAATCATACTCAGATGTAACTATGACTTGTAGAGTGTTCTGGTTTTCCAGACTGTAGAAACCCTTAAATGGTGTAAAACAGATGAAAATGCTCCATTCAGATCAGAATAAAAATGAGAACATGATCATTTGGCTTCAAAAATACAAACTGCATTCAGCAATGAAAGGCTGGTGTGTGTTTCTAAGCTGTTCCACTCAAACTGTCCTTCGGACAACTAGTCCATTAACTAACACATAAAGATTGTTATTTTTAATAATCCAGATAGAGTGCAGTCCGGCAAATATTACTACATTAAGTCTGTTTTCATCTCAGTGTGGTGGACTCTTAGAGGTCAGTCCCAGTGAGGATACAGACGTAGAGAACAGCCATGAGGAAGTGAGGAATCACTCCTATGTGTGCTCTCTTCTTCTCCTTGGGCTCGGTGGCGGTCCAGTACAGAGCATCCAGGATGTCTTGGCCAAACGATGAGAAGAGGCGATCTGCAACCTGACGTAAAGCACCGACAGCAAATCAGTGGGTGGATGTGAAATCAGCAGACAAAGCCAGAACCCAGAGACAACCATGTGACTCTACCTCCAACATGTTGTAGATGATGTAGAGTTTGATGACGGACTGTCCCCGGATCAGATGGTACATCATGGAGTAATCCACGTAGCTCATCATTGAGTAGCACAGCACCATGATGAAGCCCTTCAGGACGTCGCACACCTGGGCAGGCTGCAGTAAACGGGAGCCGCTGGAGCCCAGAAAACATTAAAGGAAACAGAATGTTACATGATGGAAAAAATCCAAGCTAAAATTCAAAACGCAAGAGCCACAAAATGCTGCTTATTATTATATAATCAAACTGAATGAGTTGTACCCTCTGCTGCCCTCTGGTGGTTAAAATTATCATTGCACTACATGTAAATATTGCCACGGGAAAACGTTGCCAAAATTTCAATGCGCTTTTACTTACAACTTTCAAATAGTATGAATAGTATAGATACTAGATTTAATCAAACATATAAGATATAGAAAAAAAGTCACTTTTATAGACAATTAAATACTTTCCTAAAGACTTACAATGTAAAAAAAATCCCCATTAATAACTATAAATGATTCTGCTTTGCAAAAGTATCTGAAGTGTTGGAGTTTTTCCACACCTGCTCATGTTATCCCTACAAACTTAAATGTATTTGAATGGCATTTTATGTGCTAGAGCAGGAATGTTGAGGTCCAGTCATTGACTTGTGACAAGACAATATGTGGAAAATTTTCAATAAATCTGTATTAAAATCATCTGCAAATTATATACCTGCAGATGTAAAATAATAACATATTTCAAACTTACAGCATCGCTTAATCTTCTGTCTTATTTATTTTGCTTAAAGGGGCAGTATTATGTGTTTTCAAGGCACAAAGTGCCATTTGATAGCACAATCAAGTAGGCTAACTATGTTGCCTTCAGTTATCATAAAAATGCTCTATATGTATATCAAAAACGAGTTAAAAGAAATTTAACTTTGTTATTTAACGCCTGGAAATTGGGCCTCTGTCTCTTTAAAGACTCCTTCTCTTTCTGAAACTCTGCGTCCAGGAAGTCATCAATACATGGCTCCTCTATTAACCCTTTAACAACGTGTTTACCAGCATTTCACTGACACTTAGTTTGTATGATGAGCTAAGCAGATGCGTAGTTCCAACAGGTGTTTGCTAATTGCTGCTGGCTAGTCTATAGGAGCAGGAGAGGACTGCACTGTCAGGCAGAGCCTTAGAAGATTTCTCAAACAACCATGAAAGAATCAAGGCAACACTCCAGGTATGTTTTTGATGATGGGATAACATTAGAACATGATGTGAAGCTAAAAAAAATTTGATTTTACATAACACTGCCTCTTTAAACATCTATATCTGGTTTCACTTTAGTATCTGCTTATTACCCATTGAGTTTGGCTTCAACCTGTCTCATTCCCCACAGCTATTAGTGCAGATTACCCGAGGCCGCAGCATGGCACAGTCAGGAGTCGCAAAAGGGCCAGAATCACTCGGAGTGGCAGGAGGGTGAACACGTACAGAAATGTATCCAGACAGAGGAAGAAGCCGAAAGTCATCAGCTGCAGGGAGAGGCGACAGATGGACATGTAAACGTGTGTGTTTAACTCTGGTGGGAGTGATCGATGATGGACTTCTCTGGAGCTCGTATGCTTACCTTCTCCAGCTCTTTGGGGATGCGGAGGCAGGTGTAGACCCTCTCTCTGCGCTCCGTGTATTTGGCCTCATTGTGTTCCAGAAAGTAGCCTCTGGTTAGCTCAGTGGTTATGAATCTGACCAGAGACAGATCTGGAAGTAATCACACAGACATATAAATAATTAAAGGAAGAAAAATGGACATTAGAAATTAAATAAATTCCTTCATCAGGTCTTCTTCAGAAGCCACCATGAGCTGGTTAGATAAGATGTGACCTTCTTCTGATAACACTTAATACATGAGCATCAATTTCTAAATGAAATGCTAAATTTACATTCATCTGATCTAGTTAAAGAGTAGATTAACAAAAGGAATGTGACAGCTCCCATATCCTGGAAATATCTGTGCTTGGCAGCTCTTGAAGCTCAGACTTCCAGTCTCCTCCAAACTGTGCTTCAAAAATTCTCATGGCTGTGAATACTCCTGCTGCTAGTGGAGCTTTTTCTCTTTCTTTGTGACAACAGGGTGGCAGCTCCAGGTCATAAAACCAAATATGTTTTATGATCTGGAGGGAAGGTGCAGAAAGAAAAAAAAATTATTGTAAGAATTGCAATTCATAGTTCTGGGAATTCTGAAACATTTTAAAATGCTCAAAAATTGATTTTAGTCTGCTTAGTTTTCAGTAAAATACTATATTTTGGATAATTCTTGTTTTATATTTACTTAAGAAAAAGCCAAGCCGTTAAACTAACTTAAATACTGCTCATTTAAGTTACAGAATTTTTCCCCAACCTATTTTTGTTTAAATATAAACTGATGGAATTTGGTACAGAACAGAACCTTACAGCATTGTTTCAAATTAATGTTACATTTGTTTACGCTGTCTTCTCCCGTTTTCAGTCACATAACTTAAACATAATCTGTAGACCGTTTGGATAGAAAGATTGGTTTCTGAATCACATTGTGGTCATGTTTCAATATATATTGGTTATGTGTAATACATAATTTCCCAAAACATTAAATATAGTAAAAATCAAAATTAACAGATATAGCCACTTAAAGTATGTAAATATCTGTGCAATATTTCTACATATGAAAACTTTACTTTTTGAATTTAGTTATCGAAAATGATTTTTCAATTCATTGTGTGCATTCACGAACTCAATTCTGTAGAGAATGCATGCTGTAGTTTTTGGACCTTGTAAAGAAACGTGAAAAAAGCCACAGACAAAGCAACGCCTGTCACAGAATTACAAGGTGTAATGTAATGAATGCAGCACGAACGAAGGAACCAGGCACGTTCACTCCGATTTTGGACAGACGAAATTCATAGACAAGGACACTGATAATTACTCGTTGATTCATACGATTTGCTGCAATTAAAAACTAACACTTTGCACACAAACGCTTATGTGAAAAAGCTTGCTAATGCGCCTGCGCAATGTATCTACATCCAGCAAAACGAAGACGCAAGCAGCCTGACCTGCACCTTTACATCAATTTGTTACCAGAAACCGCTGTGATAAAATACATAATACTTAGGTGCATCGCCACCGGATAGGTCTTTGTATTGTTTTGGTCAATCTCAGTGTGGTAAACACAACTGCTGCATCTGACTAGACACTGCTGCACAGCTCCACGTCACTGAAATTCATTTAAACTGAGAGCTGAATGTCTTTGCTATAATGCAAGGAGCAAATATGCGTGTAAGTGCTTGTTGACAAATAGAAACAACAGCTCCAGCAGCCTGTTTGTTTAGTGAAATTATAGAAACCAGGCTGACTCTCACCTGACAGGTTGCCTTTTTGGCCTCTAGCGCCGCCATTTTTATCATGAAACCCCCGCGTGTCAGCAACTTCGTCTTTCTTTTTATTCAGGTCCACGTTAACGGCCTTGGTGGCTCTCTCCTTGTCCTCTTTCTCATTTTCCTTCTCCTCTACCAGACCTGTCGACAGCGAATCCGCCATCTTCGACAAAACGGCCTCAGCTGCTGCCAGGGAGACTGCGCAACGCGCCGTGACGTCACCACGCACTGCATCTTCACCATTTTACCAGAAGGTGTCGCCAAAGTTTTTGTTGACTTCTACCTGAATCTTCAAAACCTGATGACTGCTCACAGTTAGTTTGATCAAAATACACGCTAAAAATTATGGGGGGATTTTTCTGCCCATAAAGGACTTTGTAACTCCTCAAATGAAAAGAGTCAGTGTTTACAACACTGAGACTGACTAGTGATCAGTGACCAAGAAGTGGTTTAGACGTTTTTGCAGAGTATTCAGCAGAAATTTTACTTTTACTTTTGTTCAATTTTGGTCTTATGTCTTCTTACTGCTTTGGTGAAATAGCTCTTTATTGGGTCTTTGTCCTAAAAAATATAGACTGAAAAGAAAAATCTTCTTTTTTTACCATGACAATGACCATTAGAATGTGTAGTTTATTGTTTACCTCTCAATATATTTTCTTTGACAACAAAAAGGAAAAAAAAAAAATCATAATATTTCTCTCTGTGTAAAATATATTTTCTTAATTTTCTTACATAGTGGATATATACCATATCACATACCATGTGTTGGGATATAGGGATTATTTTCAATTATTTTCAAATATCCTAATTTCTTTTAAAGTTCATTAAAGTGGATTTGTTTATTTACAAAGATATATTTGGCATTATTATTTTGTGAATCCATAGAATATTGGCACTCCTCACCCTACTCCAAGCTGAGTCTCTAGAGAAAGGTGATTTAATCACAAAGCACTGTAGCAGGACCCAGGTCTCTTCAGAAGAGGCAGCAATTTATCTACTCTGATTTGGTTCATATTCTTCCAAAAATATTGTACAATAAACACATACTTTAAAAATTCAAGGTTTTATTCTTTAAGTATTTTCTTAATAGACAAGATTATGTTTTACATTTTTAGAAGAGAATAAACTTTTCTTCATAATACAAATCCCTAATGTTGGATTTATGCAGAAGCTGTCAATTAATTCAACATTCTTACATTTTAAAATACTGCCAAGCTAATTGACATTTTAAAACAACAGTACAGTTTTACTTGGAAAAAGAAAGAGAAGTTTCCATTTTTAAGTTGGAAACAATAACATAATGGGAAAGTCAGGTTTTTACAGTAACCTTAAAATCAAATATGTCTTGCATCTAAAACACTGTCCTGATTGATGATAGAAAGTATTTAGTAATTATGTCTTCTTTTTATGTCTTGTATTTGTTGGTATGTGCCGGTGCATACTGTTTGACATATAGCAGTTGTTAACTTTAAGTTCATTTGGATCCCTAACTGAAATCATTTGAAACCTGCAATTCATATTTACTCAGGTTAATTTTGCCTGACAATAAAAGTTATTTAATGGTCTGAAATTTTAAAAGTAACAAAAAGGCAAAAACTAAAATAAAAATGCTTTTTTTCAACAGAGCTGGGTTTGTAATACAGTTTAAGCATCATTAATTTAATTGAGGAATTGAAGAAATGAAGGATGGGACATTATTCAGGTCAACATGTTGAGTCGATGCTTTCAGTTGACCTTTAGGGTCATTGCTGTATCAGCGACCCTAAAGTCATTTGACTTTAAGAATGCGTTTAATTTTACAGCTGATTGAGGAGCTCAGACTATAAGCCATAAGAAATGATTGATTCAAAGTTGGAGTTGGAAAAGGTTAATTTCTCCCGTGAATAAATGTGTGTGTGTTTGTTTGTGTATGCGCGCGCAGAAACCGGGATGCGGATCGAGTTTCTCCCGGTAAGAGATCTCCCTGACGCCCATAGATTCAATTTCTCCTCCCGTGTGACTTACACATGAATAGATGCAACATCACGCCGGGCCCAGCGGCTTTTCATGAAGCTTCATAGCTTTACTCTTCCCGAGCTGAGAGGAGACGATAAACGACTCCATAAACCCATGGTGATCCCCGAGCCCGCCCCGCGGCCGCTGCCCGGCGTCCTCTTACCTTCCCCGGGGCACCATGGGCTCGTAAGATGCCTTCTCTGTGGAAACGAATAACATTCTCGGTGGCCTCGGCGCTGTGTGTCGGCTCGGTGGCCTTCCTGGTGGTGGCCCTGTCCACAGAGCGGTGGGTTGTCGGACGGATCCTGTGTAAAACCGGGGTGGACATAGTGAACGCGTCCAGTCCGGAGCTGGACCAGTTTATCGGGGACATTTACTACGGTTTGTTCCAGGGAGGAAAGACCAAGAGGTGCGGACTCGGGAACAGGCGCTCCAAAATATACAGTAAGATCCAAAGTGACTGTAATGGAGAGAGGTGGAGAGTACCGTACACATTAGTAGCACTACTTCAACTTTACTCAAGTTAAAGTAGAAAGTAGCCGTCAACAAAAAATTACTCAAGAGTAAAAAAGCGTTTGGTAAAAAGGCTAGTCATGTAACTGATCAAATCATCATTTAATATTTAAAAATGACATCATCAAAATATTAAGTTATATGAAAATGCTGGTATTTTAAGGACCAAAATGGGAATAATTTATGTAAATAACAGCATTACAAAATATCAAAATCAAGCAATAAAATTCTTTCAAAGTAAAACTTATGAAACTTTAAAAAAGATGAGTAAAAGCTTTTTTTTTCTTTTTTTTTTACTTTTACTCAAATAAAAATATGTCGTAGTGCTACTCTTACTTAAATACTTTTTTGACTACATCTCTAATTAAAAATATAGAAAGGGAGGAAAACAGAAAAGCTTCAGAGCTTAAACAAAATCTTCAACAACTTAAAATCACTTAAGATCAGATAGATAGATAGATATAATTTTTTATACATACAAAAAGAGCTTTTGTATGTATACACACATACAAAAGCTCCTAAAAGCTTAATTTTAGGAGCTTTTGTATGTGTATATATATATATATAAATATATATATATAATTATTTTTTTGAGCTGGTGTAATGTAATGTTAATGTTATTGTGTGGCAGTTGGTTCTGTCTCCCTATTTTTTGCTTGTTTGTCTGTATTAAAATGGAAAAATAACTAATAAACATATGTTGGGAAAAAAATTAGGAGCTTTTTTTCACTTAAATGCATCACAGGTCAAAGTTAAGTTGTTTATCAAGCAAATAAAGAATATGCTGTCAAAAGGTTCTGGACTGAGAATAAAGAAAGAAAGGATCTGAGGGTTTCCTCCCTAAGCTCGTCCCTCTGTTCTGTGCGCCTCTGTAGTTTTTCCAAAGCTGGTGCAGACACTGAATGGGGGTCTTCACATGATGGTGATTCTCTTCCTGCTGGGGGCAGTTGGCTTTGCCCTGGTCAGCCTGTCCTTTTGCATTTACAACGCACGCAAGGTCCCCTACCAGAGCATCAAAGGGCACAAAGGACTTTACCTATGGAACTTCATTGCTGGTAAAAACACTGCACTGTTCTGCTTGGCTTCAACATGTTTTGCCTTTATTAGGCTTTTTTGTATTATTTATTTATTTATCTTTATAATTTTTTAAACTAAATTACTAACAATTACACCCAAACATTTTTTAATCCCTTTAATATTTAGGTTTAAAATATTTTTTTATTCAATCAAGAAGTTTGTGTCTAATATAAAATAAGGTAATCATCACTCCAAAGTGATGTAAAGAGTGTATTCATTAAAAATAATAATACTAATTAATAATTCATGAAAACAAATTTTAATAGCATTACAATAATCAAACACTTCTTAGTGTTGCTGACTAGCCTTTTGCAGGTTTCACTGATATTTGATGATTTATCTTTGATAATGAGGCCCAAGTCCTGGAGGTTGGACGGCCTCGTTGTCATCTCCCTAATCTTTCGCTGATTTAGCTGAAGCTGGTGTAACACAGTGATTATTCACAGTGAAACATGTCCTGTACTGACATGGACCTAAAGGCCAGTCAGTGAGGAAGAAGTCATTCATCCAAATGAAACATAAAAAAGGCATATTTCAGTTTGATCTTTATTTCTGGAGACATGTGGTCTGAATTTCCAAGGTTTCTGGAAGGTAACCTAGGAGGCTTTTTTCTCCTCTTTTTTTTTATATCTACAATGCCCCTAGTATGCCATAGTACTGTATACAGATATCATAAATATAGATATTTAAATCTGAAGGGAAATTAAGTTCTTTCTTCTGTTTGCAGCTCTTTTTGGTGCCCTGGGGGTTCTTTGTTTCCTGGCAGCTGTGAAGCACCACCGTCTGACTGAGCGGGTGGCAAACCATGGAGAGAACCTCTTCGTCCTGGAGGTTCTGGATGACAGCCTGGACTGGTCCTTCTGGCTGGGGGTTGGCAGCGTTGGGACTCACTTCGCCGTTTGTGGAGTGGTCGCTATGAGTCGCATGAAGTTGCCCAAACCAGAGATCAAGAAGCCGGAAGAGCTCACAATCTCTGCCCTGGACCTGCTCTACTAAAGAACACACACACACA
>NW_015114307.1:201751-206581 GCF_001443285.1 Poecilia latipinna | reverse complement strand
ACACACACATGTTTGTGTGGCTATCTTTGTGGGGACTTTCCATTGACTTCCATTCATTTCTACAGCCTAAACCTTACCCTTAACCTAACCCTAACAGAAACCCAATTCATACCTTAATCCTAAATCTAACCCCTGACCCAAAAACAGTGTTTCCCCTTGTGGGGACCAGGCTTCGGTCCCCACAAGGAACAGTGGATCCCCACAACGTAGTATGTGTCAGGAAAATGGTCCCCACAAGGTATTATAAACAAACACACACGCACACACACACACAGAAAAATAGTTATTGGTTGTGTCTTCTGCTTTTAGCGTGGAAAAGAAAAAAAACCACTTACTGACATTTGTGATGACACTGTTTTATAGAAGCTAGACTTATTTCACACTCATCCTCACTGAAAACTGATTTTAAAGAACTTCAATGTTTATTTGCTCTTATTGGTTCTGAATAGATAATTGATGAAAAAGCCAACTTGTCTAGTTTAGACATAGGGATTTATTGTTGGGTTTACTTTGGTACTGTGGACGATGAAGAGTGATCCAACAGAATCATTCTGAACATTTTACCTTCAGTATTGTAAATTCGGTTTGTGTAGTAAATAAATGTCTGTAAATATGCTATTTATTTTTTCATTGTACATAGAGAATGTGAATTACAGACATTTAAAATATCATTCCCAGTTATCTGATCCTTTTTTGTGTGTCTGGTTCCTATTCAAAGCCCTTTTTAAGGCATTCGGTTACTCTGTATGATTGCCTGTTGGATCCATTGAATTAATTTTGCATTTGTTCAAGAAGCATAAATGGGGGAAAATGTATCTTTGGTTTCTAATAGTAGATATTTATGAATCTTTATGCAAGTCAAGAACTTTGAGAATTTTATGGTAAAGTTCTGCATTTCTGAAAGACTGATTAAGATGGCCTAAGTTTGAGCAGGAAGTTTTCTTTTCATTCAGGAAACCACCCAATGCAAACAATAAATCTGAAACTTATGTAAACAAAACAATCAAGCAAAAAACATTTTTTAAATATAAGATGTTACAGTACTGAATGCCCATGTTACAGTATCCATAGATTAATAAACCTGCCGCATGATAAGTTAAAATGACTTCAATAACTTCAATTGTGATGATTAACACATTTTCAAAGAAAAATTTGTTTATGGATCTATTTCAATTATGGTTTCAGTTGTGTGTGTGTCTTATATTTATGTTTTATTTATTGTTTTTGTTGTGTTTTATTTAGGACATTTAACATATCTTCCAGTTCCAGTGTCAAGACCAATAAATTTTTATTCTTTCACATATCAAACTGCAATACCATGCTGTTATTAACATATTATTTGAAAATTATCTTAAAACAGCAATATATTGTTTATTGCAATAATTACTGGTTTATCATCAAAATTTGGTATCGTGACAGAAAGGCCTATAACATTTCCCATACGTGGTCAAATTAGAATCATAAAGTTTAATGCATTTTATTGTAAATTTACATGATAGCTTAGAATTGCATTTAAAACACACTTTGTACTCCACAGGACAGACAGTGACATTTTGCCGCTAGGTGGCGACAAAACCCCCGTCGTCCTATCTCGTCGGTGACGCCACTTTAACGCGACTCTGTCGGGGGTCGTCTGCCTTCCTTTACCGCATGAGAAGCGCCTGACCTTCCAGTGAGGTAAAACTAGGATATTAACGCAGATTATTACATGTTGAGGAGGTGACAATGCTTGTTGTGAGGAAAGCTGCGCAGACGGCCGTGAGGAAACATCTCTGCAGGCCGTTCTCTGCTTCACACACTAACCTGCAGGAGAGAAAGGTGAGTAGTTTACCAGGTGTTCAGTGTTCCTGAGAGTCTCAGCAGCAGAGTGTGGACCTGTCAGTGTGTGTGTGTGTGTGTGTGTGTGTTTGCAGGGTTTGGTCCTGGGAGTCTTTGAGAAGGACGGAGAGGAGGAAGGTGTTCACCTGACGGAGGCAGCAGCCAGGTTTGACCAGTCTCTGTCTGGAAAGCTCTCAGAGCTGCTGAAAATGTGAGTCGCTTCTTTTGTCAGCTGATGTGATCAACAGTTTACATGCGCATCAAAGTAAAATAGAGTATCATTGAAAGCTAACTGATGATTAAATTTTAAAAAGTAAAATTCGTGTCTGGATTTATTAAAAACACAGTGGGATATCTCTAGAACTTTAGTGTTTTATTGTGACCTGGTGTTGGTTTACACATCATGAGGAAGACTGCTTGCTGTCTTCAGACAGTCAAATGTGTCTTCCTGGTAAACATTGGAGAACGTGCGTCAAACATCTTTCAGCCAGCTGGATAGCAGTGGAGAAAACTCCTGTCACTAGTAACTGGCTCATATTTTACTGCAATACCTAAACACACCAGAAAGTCTATGGTCACATTTTACCTTGGAATTATTGCCAGTTTTTGACTTTTCATGGATGCTGGTGGACTGGGTCACCATAACAAATTTTGCTGGATGATAAATTGTCCCTAAAGTTACTCCGATAAACATTTTATATTGTTGCTTTGAGACCATTTTTAAGTAACATAATTGTTATAGCATAATGATGCAAGAACACATTCTCAAAGAGCAATAAACTTTAAATTCTAATGACAATTTCACACTGGAATTGGAAGACATTTTAAATATCCAAATATAGAAAACAACAAAAATAAATTATGAAGACTCTGTAAGCAAAATTATCCTCCATAAAAGGGGCTGGTTGAGGCCAAAGCACCAGACTGAAGACATCCAGAGAGAGGAAAACAATAATTCATGCAAATGGAAATTATGAAGCTCCTGTTAAATTATCATGTGATTAATTGAGTTATTGCTTATTTTGTCATGTCTAGTAATAATCCACCAATTACTATTTTCACTTCAGATACGATACAGATATCTGAGGCTTAGTATCGGTTGATACTGATCCAATACAGGAAAACAGTGAAAAAATGTTTTCAATATTGAGACCAATACAGATATTAATATGAGATCGGTGCACCTCTAGTCAATGGGTCTGCTTGTTATTTTTACTGTAGTTTTTTTTTTCTTCTTATGTTTATCTTACTCATTCAGGAAATGAGATGACTGCAAAATGAATAAACTATTTATGGACAGCAGTTGAGTGTTTTTAAACATTTTGTTTTTGCCCCCAGTGCCAGACCTGGTCTGAAGAAAGGCAAAAACAGACTGTTCTATGGGATTCACCAGGTAACAAGACGCTGCTTTAACATTTCACTCCCCGTCTTCTAATGGTGATGGAGTAAAACGTGCTCTGATCTCCTTCAGGACTTCCCCTGTGTCGCAGTAGTCGGGTTGGGCAAAGAGAGTGAAGGAGTGTGTGGGGCTGAGAAGTGGAACAGCAAGAAGGAGAACATCAGGCAGGCCGTGTCTGGTACGATCCGCTCCGGCGTCTGATCTCACATATGGTTTCAGAAATGGTTTTATTGATGTTTGTATATGTACATATTCTTTTTGTTCAGCTGGCTGTCGGACTCTCCAGGAACTGAAGGTGAGTCACGTTGAGGTGGACGACTGCGGTGATGCCAAGTCGGCAGCAGAAGGCGCCATTCTGGGATTGTTTTCCTACGATGAACTGAAGTCTAAGAAGAAAACTAGAGTGACCTCACAGCTACATGGAAGGTAACCTGAGCTTTTAAAATCTTTTGATTAACATTAAAGAGCAATATGTTTCCTTTTAAGTACAAAAAGTATTTTCTAAATAAAAAAAATATATTTTTTCTTTTAAGTAATTGTTTTTATGTTTTTTCATCTTTTCTTTTTTCCTTGATTAATCTGTTTTGTATTATTGTATTTTCTTTCCTTATTTCTCTATTTATCTTGCTTGAATTTGCCCTGTGTTTGTTTCAAAGTGAACTCTTCTTACATATTGCTTTTGATGTGCTGTTTATTAATGCAATACCTGTTTGTTTTGCACATTTTGGTTTAATAAAGTTAAAAAAGCAAAAAACATTTTTAATCTTTTTTTTAACCACCCATTATTACAACTTGACTTCCACAAGCTATCTTTTGCTTTGTTCTTTTTTTTTTATCTTTGTAGAGAGTCTGTATTTAATTATTCTCTCTCTCTCTCTCTCTCTCTCTCTCTTTTTTTTTTTACATTCAGCTGAACATTTTAGATTTTTACTCTTCTGTATTTTGAGTATTTCTCAGTCTGCAGGTTTTCTTGCCCCACTGACCGTCCCTCTCTGTGTCTCACCAGCGTTGATGTGGACGGCTGGAAGAAAGGCGTCATTTATGCAGAAGGTCAAAACCTGGCGCGTTTTCTCATGGAAGCTCCGGCCAATCGGATCACTCCGACTGCTTTTGCCAACACCATCGAAGAGAAACTGGCTCCGCACGCTGAACGAGTCACTGTCAAAAAACGGTTTGTTGGGTTTCCATTCTCCTTCACTTCCTGTAAACTGCATGTATCAAACCAAAACGACAATAAACTTTGTGTCTGTTTTTAGTAGATTTCTGACTTGTTTTATTGACTACAAGGCTCCTTTGGTGTTCTGTAACCCATGTGACCATGAGCCAAGTTTGTTGTTTTCTGAAATCCTGTCACTGTAACAAATTTTGCTGGACAATAAATTGTCCCAGAAATTATTGCGATGGATGATAATGTTTTTTGAGACCATTTCCAATTCATATATTGATAATAATATAATATTGCATAAACTCTATTATTTTTATTATATATATATATATATATATATATATATATATATATATATATATATATATATATATATATTAAATATAAATGTTACATAAAAAAATCAGCCTCAGTTTAAACATGTTGGATTGAAAGTTTTCTCCTTACT
>NW_015114307.1:195316-198534 GCF_001443285.1 Poecilia latipinna | reverse complement strand
TATATATATATATATATATATATATATATGCTGTATAGATATATAGAAATGCTACACTATTTGCACATTTGCTTATTTATGTACTTTATTTTCTTGCTTACTCATTAGATACCCTCATTCTTCATTTATTGTCTTATTTATGAAATTGCTTGTATTTTTTCTGGTTTTCCCACTTATAAATTAGATTTGCCAAACTGTTTTTTCTTTCCTTGCTTATGTAACTGCATTTGAAGTTATTGATTTACTCAACTATCTTAACTTTAATGATTGAGATATTAATATGATTTGCTTACTTACAGGTATTGACTTGGTTACTTTACTTATTTATGAACTGTTTATTTTTACTTTGTAACTTCTTATTTATTGTGTTTATTTGTTACCAACTGTTTGCTGCTGTATGACTGAGAATATGCTGATGTTAGTGGTAAAATATTCCCAGTGTTTCTCTTGTGAGATTATGATTATTGATGATTGCAGAGACAGAAAAGTAGTTCTTACTTAGCACATAACCAGATTTATTATTATTACTTATTGATGTTTGTGTATTTTACCTGCAGATCAAAGGCCTGGATGGAGGAGCAGCAGATGGGAGCGTTTCTCAGCGTGGCCCGGGGCTCAGAGGAGCCCCCTGTCTTCCTGGAGCTGCACTACAGAGGCTCAGCAGACAGCCAGCAGCCGCCGCTGCTGCTAGTGGGGAAAGGCATCACGTTCGACAGGTTCATCACAAACACACCCACAACTCATATTGATTATCATCATGTCGTCTCATTGTTGGTAGACTGTGTGTGAGCTATGCCCCCCTCTGACCCCTGTGTGTGGTGTGTGTGTTTTCAGCGGTGGCATCTCTCTAAAGCCGTCTCAATCCATGGACGCGATGCGAGCCGATATGGGCGGAGCCGCCACAGTTTGCGCCTCCATCGTTGCCGCAGCGGCTCTGAAGCTCCCGGTGAACATCGTTGGTGGGCTGCTGCTTCTTCTTCCTTTCTGCCAGTGCCTCCATTTTTATTGTGCCCAGACCAACAGCCTTCATGTTTGTGCTCGGAGCAGGTCTGGCTCCGCTGTGTGAGAACATGCCCAGCGGGAAGGCCACCAAACCAGGCGATGTTGTCACGGCCAAGAACGGGAAGACAATCCAGGTAAATGAAGACGTATGATTGGTCCAAACAGCTCCCTGACTGTGTGTGTGTGTGTGTGTGTGTGTGTGTGCGTGTGTGTGTGCGTGCGTGCGCGCGTGCGTGTATTTACTAATGAGGTTTTTGTTTCATGAAGGTGGATAACACAGACGCAGAGGGCAGACTGATCCTGGCTGACGCTCTCTGTTATGGACACACCTTTAACCCCAGAGCTATCGTTAACGTTGCTACGCTAACAGGTGAGATCAGGTTGCAGGATTTACCACTACTGCTCTGTTAAAGTTAAACGTGTTATTATTATGGTATTAACTGAATGGAAGCGCTGTAGAGAAATGATGGTAGACGGTGTCGGACCTCTTGTTGCAGGCGCCATGGATGTAGCTCTGGGCTCGGCGGCGACAGGAGTGTTTACCAACTCAGACTGGCTGTGGGAGCAGCTGCAGCAGGTAGACAGGAAGCACAGCAACACTCACTACTGTACCAGCTTCTCTGTTGGCTCATGCTCTGTGTGTGTGTAGGCAAGTGTTGTGACAGGTGACAGAGTTTGGAGGATGCCTCTGTTCCAACATTACACCAACCAGGTCACTGACAGCCAGCTGGCCGACCTCAACAACATCGGCAAATACAGCCGGTACGTAGCAGACCGCTGCTACACTCAGATCCTGTTTTACCCGACCGGCTTTACATTGAATCCCATCTCTTCATTTCTTACTTTTTTGCTTGACTCTTCTTTTTTCTTTTTTGTTTTACTCCTCACTCCTTCTTCCTTCTTTCCTTTCATCTTTCCTTTTGTGATTTCTTTTTGCTTGCAGTCTTTGAGCTCTTTCCTTCTGTCCTCTTATTGCTTTACTCTTTCATTCTGTTCTTTCTTCCTTCCTTTTTATTATCTGGTTAATAAAAACAAAGTCATTAACAGACATATGGGTGAAAGTGGCCTGGCGGCCTCCTGACCCAGCTCTCTGTTTATCCTATGCAGTTCTGGTGGTGCCTGCACAGCTGCCGCCTTCCTCAGGGAGTTCGTCACGGCTCCTCACTGGGCTCACCTGGACATTGCTGGAGTGATGAGCAACAAAGATGAAGTTCCCTACCTCAGGAAGGGCATGTCCGGGAGGCCGACGCGCACGCTGCTGGAGTTTGCTGCCGGTCTGGCCCACAGCGGCTGAGAGGAGGATCAGATCTGACAAAGAGCGGGACTCTCCTGAGTCAGAGATCACACAGCTAACAACATAGATATGAGTATAACAGATGTTACATAGGTAACATAGATGAGCTAATACGGATTTATATTATGTATTAGTATTACACTGTGCTGTGAAAGGATATTTGCCCTCTTTCAGATTTCTTCTGTTTTTATTTTCTCACACTTAAAGCTGAAATATGTAACTTTTATATATTTTTTGTCACTGTCGTATGAGATGGATAATCTGAGAACAAAATCCAGCTCCTCTACCTTCTCCCAGTGCTAACTAGAAATGACCAATCAGAGCCAGGAGGTGGGTCATAGTGCCGTCAATCACCCTGTGTATGGCTACTCAAACAGACCGTGATCAACCTCAAGTAGAGGGCAAATACTTGTCAACATAGGGCCAGGTCGGTTTGTGAAGCTTTTCTTCTATATAAAAATTGCATTTTTGTATGTTGTTTTGTGGGGTTATCTTTCTCATATTAACATTAATTTAATCTGAAATGGGGGTTAAAAAAACGCAAATCAAATCTGTGAGGGACAGATCAGTTTCACAGCATTGTAAAAAAAACAAATATATTTTGTTACAGAAATCATTGTCTCCAGCACATTTTTTGTAATTGACATGTTCTTAAAATGAGCTATAATTGCTGATTAAAATCATCAGTTGCTTTTTTACAGTGTGTGTTCCACCCAGGCAGAAGGAATGTGAAAATTAAACATTTAATACTGTTAAATATTGCCTTATCTACCACTTATTTAAAACCAAATCCATCAGTTAAATTGAGAATATTCAGTGAAAAAAATGTGTGTGTGTGTGTATGTATGTGTGTGTGTGTATATATATATATATATATATATATATATATATTTTTTTTTTTTTTTTTTTTTTTTTAAATATT
>NW_015114307.1:189576-190905 GCF_001443285.1 Poecilia latipinna | reverse complement strand
GGAGGAAAGTTTCAAAAAAAATACTAAAAAAAGAGTTTATTCCAAAAATTTTTTTTTTTTTTTTTTTTTTTTTTTTTTCCCACTTTAAGTCTCTGATAGTTTCTCCCTGATCGCTGCTCTGTTTATCTTCCAGGCTTGTTTTTCATCGTTAGTTAGTCAGGACTATGTGAACGGTACGGATCAGGAGGAGATTCGAACCGGTCAGTCTGCTGCATTGTTATATTGGAATGGTTTGCTTGTGGTAGTGTGTGTTTCAAAGCGTTCATGTTTATGTTGAAGGCGTGGACCAGTGCATCCAGAAGTTCCTGGATGTGGCTCGGCAGACGGAGTGCTTCTTCCTACAGAAGAGGCTTCAGCTTTCTGTGCAGAAACCAGAGCAGGTGTTGAAAGAGGTAAACATTTGGACCAAACTGATATTTATGGGTTGCTAGTTTCTTGCTGTCATTATACTGTGGCTTCTCTTCTCTCAAGTCCAGTTCTTCTCTCTCTCCAGGACGTGTCGGACCTGCGTAATGAGCTGCAGAGGAAAGAACTGCTGGTTCAGAAGCATCTGGCCAAGCTGCACCACTGGCAGCAGGTGCTGGAGGACGTTAGCGGTCAGCATCGTAAACCCACAGACCTTCCTCCTCCGGGACCACTGGCCTTCCTGGAACAGGCCTCGGCTAGTCTGCCCCCAGCTCCTCTAAAACCCAGCTAAGACACCAAAGCGCCTTGTGATCTGTAGAAACCGCCATGCAGCCCTGCTGTGAGCAGGAGAGCCGCCATGCTGGAGGAGAAGCTGCATCAGGATGGAAACATGCGTTTCGGTTTGTAGACTGTATAGACGTTGGACTGATGTACATTTTTACTTTTACATTTTCTTTTTATTTCTAGTTTTTGATGTAAATATTTTTGATATTTTTCTTATGTAAAAATAAAATAAACGAATCTGATACTATTTTCTCACCTGACTTCAGATCATGACTAAGGATTTTCATGAGTCTGTAATTTGGTAAAATTATCAGTACCAACACTCAACATGCGCATGAATGTGATATTAAAGAGGCAGCATTATGTAGGCACATAGTGCCTTTTTATAGCACAATCAAGTAACTGTTACCTTCAGCTGTTACAAACATTTTGAATATATCAAATATGACTTAAAATAAATTTGACTTTGTAATTTAACGCCTTGAGATTGTCTCTTTAAAAACTCCTGCTCTTTCTGAAACTGCCTTCAGGATGTCATCACAACATGGCTCCTCTATTAACCCTTTAACAATGTTTTTTTTTTTTTTTTTTTTTTTTTTTCCAACCTTTTCCCGGAAAAGCGGCCCACAAAATGACCCC
>NW_015114307.1:171001-186495 GCF_001443285.1 Poecilia latipinna | reverse complement strand
AAATCCCTCTGGGGTGTCTCCCAAAAATGGCCCCCTTTTTAACCCTTTAAAAAATTTTTTTTTTTTTTTTTTTTTTTTTTTTTACCAGCATTTCACTGAGAAGCAGCTCACATAATGAGTCCAGCTGATGTGCAGTTCCACCAGGTGTTTGCTAATTGCTGCTGGCTAGTCTGAAGGAGCTGAGTAAGGGAGTTGTGGCAGAAGGCTGCTCTTAGAGGCGAAAGCTTGGAAACTGCAGCTCTGAGGAAGAGCTTGGTCCCTCCAAGCATTTTGTACAGCTGAATGGTTGCAATGGGAGATGAAAGGATCAAAACACTCTATGTATGTTTTTGATGAGATAATACTAACATGATGTAAAGCTCAAAACATTTTTCTTTCTTTCTTTACATAATGCTGTCCCTTTAATGGACTTTTTTCATTTGAATGATTTGAGTCTAACATAAAAAACAGTAAGTTGGTGAACAAGTCTATTTATACCTATACTTAGATTTGGGGAAATCCCACAAATTGCAGAAAGACTAAGATATTTCTTTCTTTTCTTTTTTTTTTTTGGTCATCAACAAAGTCCTACGTAAGAAGTTAATATCTGACTTCTGATCAGAAACAACATTTAAGCTGGTTGGCTTTGAGGGGCAGGGATAAAGCAAGCTAACATCAAATGTCTGGAGTGGTGAATATTTATGCAATCACTTATTTTCTGTTACATTCATTATCATGTTGCAGAAACCAGTTTGTACTATGACCTTAAAGGGAGTTTTTTGCACAAAAAAAAAAATTCTGATAATTGATTTGTACAAGTAATAAAAATATAAAACATCCAGGGGGGGTTAATGCTTTAGAAACATTTTTTTAAAATTGTTGCAGTTGTATAATTATCCCAAAATTAAAATGGATCAATAAAGCCCTAAATTAAGGATATCCATTCCTTGAGATTACATAGATATCTGATCAGAACATAACATTTCTCTCTCTTCTCCTTTAAGAAGTGTTTTTGTGCAGTAGCCTGAGTTTGCTTTTTCTTCTTATTGAACATTATATCAACCTGTCCATTGTGACTAGGGAAGAAAATTAGCCACTTGGCTAAGATCTCATGTATTTTGCCTGTAAATGTTAATGTTCCATTTTAAAAATTACACTTGAAACAATCAATAAAAACAAAATAAAAAAAATCTTAGTGGTCGTAAAACAACAAAAGGGCATTTTCTGTCATCTTCTGACATAAAATGCTAATCTGCTAAAAATGCTAGAACCGCCACTGGATGCCTCCCAGGATCAAAACAGTCTTATTGTGTGATGCAATAAATAACTTGATGTATAAGCAAAGAAAACATCCTACTAACTATATTTAGATCTGTAGCTTAATGTCAGTCATTTGCCATTCATTTGAAACCATTTTTATTCCATGTTTTTGCATTACATAATTTCAAAGAAAGGAAGGCAGTGCTCTCTCTGTAATCTATTCAGTGTGTTCACACCAGAACAGACTTGTTCTGCTCGGCTTCACAGCTCCTGCTTGTTCCTCACAGATGGGTTCTGGGGAAAGAGCTCTCACCAAACACCAGGGGCTCTGCTCCTCAGTAGACCCAAGACTGATATGGAATTTCCTACTTTACAGTCAGGAGTTGTCTGTTTTTTTGTTGTTTTTTTTTGTCTGCCAATTTTACTGGTACAACCTAAAGTACACAGAAATGGTTTGTTAAGTATGTAGTAGTTTATTCTATTGAAGGCATTACGTCACAACCCTACGATTCCTGATTAGCAGATCAATTTTAGGAGATGGAAAAAGAAAAGGGGAAAAAAAGACATGCATATCATAAATGAATTAGATACTCACGGTTTGGAAAAATTATGCAAAATTTTTATTGCAGAAAATTAATTACACTTTGACTCAAATTTCAGTTCAAATGGGGAAAACATCAATTTTAAAAATTAATATTTAAGATTTATAATTTATTCATTTAAATTTTATTTAAAATATCTCAAATTAGAACTGGTAATGCTGCTTGATAGTTGCATGTAATTGTAGCTAATTAAAGTTGTACTTCTGGAGATTGAATTAAATAGGTAATTATTGACATTTATGAAGACTGTAATGAGCAAAATAAGCTTATGACTTCCTGTAGCAAATATTAGCGTAAATCAAACACTTCCACTAATTAGCTTAGCCAATAAGAAAAAAGTCTGAGCTTAAAGAAGGAGAGTTAAGTCACTATGACTTTATAAGTTTACATTTCTACTCACTCCTTTTAACGTTTATTATTTATTTCTGTAATTTTACTTGTAGCTTTGAACTTCGAAAATACGAAAAATATTGTCTGTATGGCAAGACGATGTATCATATGATACCATTACTGAACAGGTATCCGCAATAAAACCTTTTCATTACAGACATAAGGAATGTCAATGTCAATTTTATTTATAAGAAAATTTATCAGAACATTTTCATAGGGGTGGACAGGCCGGGCCAGTAAAAAATTTGGGGTGGCACAGTTAAAAGAAAACAAACAAAACAAACAATAAATAAATAAATAAATAAAGAGATAGACTCACGCTGTGTGTGATGGAAAGCGAACATGCTGTTTAGATGCTTTTCTTCATCAGAAAGCTGGAGAAGCTTGTCAAAGTTTATGGAAAGATGGATGGGCCTAAATACAGGAAAATCCTGGGAGAAAACCTGTTAGAGGCTACAAACAAGCAAAAAATAAAAAACAATAACCTTGAGCCTGGGATGGGCTTTATTCTCTGATAGGAACACTCTGAACATACACGAAAGGTTTAGATGAAAGCATTTCCATATCGCCACCTTTCTGAAATATTTTATTTTGGCAAAAGTGATTTGTTTTCCCCCAGATAATTTTTCTGGCAAAAATTACTTGGACCATTAGGAAGGTGACAATATGTTAGAATGGCCTAGTCAAAGTCCTGGGTGTTAAGTCCAACTGAGGCTATGAGGGAATACTTGGAAATTGATGTTGATAGATACTCTCCATCCAGTCTGAGTTTCTAATATTCAGCAAACAATAATCTACAAAATATTGGTCTTCAGATGTGAAAATATAAATATAATTGTATCTATCTTGTAACTATTTAAATTGTTGTGTGACTCAGGAGGGGCGGAGAATAAAAATAATATGGTTCAATCCCGGCAAAAATGCTCAAATGTCTAAAACTGCAGCGCTGGGAGTGCAGTGTGATTATATGTGAAGACAGACTGCCAAACCCGACAGAGTTCACGCAGCCTCCTCTGGTCAGTCTTCCACCGCTAGAGGGAGACAGCGCTTTCTTCTTGGACGCCTTGGCCGCTTAAAAGACCGTCTTTGCCACCCTGTCCTTGTTTGTGCGTTTTAATCAGCTATTGGAAAATAACAGGTATCCTTCTCCGTTCCCCCTCTGGCTCCCAGAGACACCCAGGAAGGCACGGACACCTAAAATCAAGCCCGTCTGGTTCGGTGTGTGTGTGTGTGGTGGGGAGGGGGGCGCTACCTTCCTGACCGAAGCAGAAGAACAACTGCTGCCGCTGCTGGCCACGAGCCGCCGAGCTGAACCGAAACGTGTCCACGGAGAGAGTCACCGCAGTGGGCTGGGTGTTGATGTGAGGCAGGCTGCTTTAATGGGGCTGCTGTCAGCCCGCCTGCCCGCCCTCTGAGCCCCGATTCACGCCTGGATTCAGACCCATAAAAGAGCCATCTGTGGATATGGAATGGTGCATTCTGCAGGGCCAAGTTTTCAGCCTCTGAAAAACACCGGAATCATGGACAGTCATCCGCTGTAAGTGTGCGCGCGCGCGTGTGTGTGTGTGTGCGTGTGTGTGTTGACATTTCCCAATGGCTGCTTGACGGATGGTGCCGCAGTAGCAGAGACCCTGGGCAACCGGTGAGGCAGCTGACTGAGCGGGGGAGAGTTTCTCCCGCAGCCTGGCGGCGCGGCGCGGTGCGGTGCAGGGTCTGAATGATCTGGTGGATGCAGCAGCAGGAGGGGCAGGCTGCAGGATCCAGATCCGGGGATTTTGTTTGTTCTGTTTTTGGCCAAAGATTACGAGCGTGGACTCCCACAACGGCGCGCGTGTGGGTGTGTTTGTGACAGAAAACAGGGGCGACGTGATTTTGCCACGAGCGGCATAAATGATGTTGTGTTGGTACTTTTATTATGAAGGAGAGGCCGGAGGTGGGGAGATTTCTAAGATGCATCAACTACAACTGTTATCTGTCCAGCAGTTTTAGCGCCGTGTCTTTACTCTGCTGTATCAGTTTCCAAAGTGAGTCCCGGGGGCCATGTACGGCCCTCTGGATGATTTCGTTTGGCCCCGTGGGTCCGCAATTCAGGAATGGAGCAAATTTGCGATTAATTTGCTCTGCCCTCCCCCCCTCCCCCCAAACGTAAAATAAAAAAGAAGAAAAAGCGGACAATAATCTCCAAAACAGTTTGGGATTTGTTTTAACCCGACATTTAATACAGCGATTTTGTAACTTTTGAATTAACAGTGATTTACAGATTCCTTTTATTAGTTAATATATTAACAAATGTCTTAAGAACAAAATTTTAAGTTTTAGTGGAAAAAAAGTGTCTTGAAGATTAATTTTTAAAATATCTGTATTTTTCTTCTCCATCACACTTCTTGGGTTTTTATAGATTAGTGATGTCAGTCAGTCCACCATCTTGTTTGACAGGAGTGTTTTACAGCTTCATCACATACATACTTAATCTTTTAACACATCAGCATCCATTAATTAACAGCAGTTGGTGGGATTTTGAAACAATTGTGCAAACTACTGAGTCTGTCTGGAAAAAGACTCTTAAGTTTAAGACATTCTGGTAAAATGTTGTGTTAATTTTATGACTAAATTATTATAATTAAACATACATTCTTGTAGAAGGAATGATTATTTGAAAATATTTTCTAGCATTTGTAACTTTTTTTTTTTGCAAAGAAAGCAAAATAAAAATTAAAATCAGATCTGGTATGGAAAAAAAAATAGATTTTATTTTTAAGCCGTAAGCCAGCTGTACTTGGGAGCATGAATAAGGTTTACACAACAAATTTGAGTTTTTATGCTGTAATTGTTAATTTTGTGGGTTGAAAAACAAAAAACGGGGAAATGGTCCAGTTAAAAACTGAATAAATACTTTAACCTGAGTTAAAAAGCTTCATTGCAAGGATTGTGATATTTCTTATACTGTCCATCCTCCATGCAGAAAGAATCCAGGTAGTGAAATCAGTGCCAGACGCTTGATGATTCTTTAAAGTGTGGTAGTGAAAATCTGAGCACCAATGTTGTTCCTTCAGTCTTTTTCAGCAACCATTTTTAGAAGTTGCCTGCCTGAACATGTTGCTTTATTTTGAGTTTTTTATTTTGGATGTCTGAGGAAGTTGGTGGTATTGAATCTATAGCTGTGAAAAGAGAAATATCAGAAATGAAAATGTTTCATCAACAGCTCCATACTGTAGCCATGACAACATTATGTTGTACCAATAGGAAAAGTCAGAAATGTTTGAGTTCTGGTGTCGAGTCGTAAATACACTCACTATCAACAGCCATAGATATTTTCATCTAGAAGTTTTAGTCATGCATTTCATTTTTTTATTTTTTTTTTATTTTGCGGAGTTTGACATCCAACTTGACTGATGTTTCCTTATTGACCTTTTAACTAGAGGTGCACGATAAATCGGCCAGCTGATAAAGCACCGCTAATATCCTTCATTTTGGGAGATCAGCCGATACTTCTACGTGAAGCCGATCTTATCCACTGATCTCATCAGCCTCAGCAAAGGTCTAAAAATCAACCACTGTCCTCTTTTGCTATTTCAGACAAAAAAAAAAAAAATGTCAAAGCAGGTTGAGCTTTTTAAAGATCGGTAATCAGTGATTGGTCAGAAAGCTGCAATTTGCGCATCCCTCTTTTTAACTGATGTTTAAACACAATATGATGCACTTGTATATATCTTAGTGATGTTGAGGGTTTTGTCTAATCCAGACTGTGGTAATCAGACTTTGATGGCCCCACAACACACACTTAGTGTGGAGAACTAAAATATTGTTTTAGATGACTTAATGGTGAATTATGATTTATTTAAACCTTGCAGTATAGAGAATTAAATAACATTTTAACTTTTGACTGTGGAGCTCAACAGTCCTGAAGGCGTAAAACCTGCACAGATCTTTGGTTGTTAGACCCGTCGCAATTAAACAAGTAATTACATGATAAATTAAAACAAGCTTAATAACTTCCATTTGCATGATTTCTTATTTTTCTCTTTTCTCTTGTTCTACCAAAAACTGGATGACTGAAGTCTTCAGTCTGGTTCTTTGGTCTCGGTTAGCCTTTTATTTTTTTAAGCATAATTTTATTTTTACAGAGACTTCCTAATTAATTTTATTTGTTATTTCTGTTGTTTTATTTATTTATTTTGGATATTTAGAATGTCTTCCAGTATTAAATGTTCTTTGGATTTTAAAGTTTACTGATCTTTTAGAATGTCTCCTTGTATTAGTAGTTACATTTATATTATTTGAAAGTGGCCTAAAAACAACAATATTATTGTTTATTACAATAACTTCTGGGACAATTTATTGTTATCATGACAGGGCTAATTACCACGCCTGCTCTAATGCCTGTGTATGTTTATGTTCTGTATTAATGTGTGTGTGTGTGTTCTAGGTGTACTAGGCTGTGTCCACACTCTCTGGATAAGGAGGATGGAGTGGAGAGGCAGGGCCCCGTCACCCTGAACCCTCGGCACATGAGGAAGGCCTTTAAGGTCATGAATGAGCTGCGCAGGTGATTTGTCCTCTCTACCGGGTTGTTTGTCCTCCTCCGCTGTCGGTGTAACCTGCAACCTGTTTCCCGCTTCATCTCCTCTGTGCAGCCAGAGCCTGTTGTGTGATGTGACTATAGTCGCAGAGGATGTAGAGATTGCTGCTCACAGGGTGGTTCTGGCTGCCGGGAGCCCTTATTTCCACGCCATGTTTACAGGTATGGACTGTCCTCTGTCCCCGGCGTGCTTCAGTTAGAGCAGGACGATATGGCTAAAAACCCCCCCCAAAAAACGTATCACAATATCAGCATTTCATATCAGTCCATATAGATAATTTGTAGCATCCAGTCAATGGTTAAATGATGATTTATTAAAACCATCCGTATCATTCATCAACCAATGTAAGAGCTAGCCAAAGAGAACAGATAATATTACAACTGCCATCCGTTGTCGTACATCCTGTTCAGTTCCTTTAATAATGCCATCAATCGCACATTTTTTCATAAAAATCTCAAGATTCTCACATTTTAAATTTCAATCCCAGTTACTTCTTCCATCTTCCCTTATTGACTGAAGCTAAAAGTGAGTTGCTGTTGATCATTTTTTCTGTTTTGCTGTCAACCTTTTCTGTTCATTGTGTTTAACTGCATTCCTTTACCTTAAAAGGAAAGTTACCAAAATAAAAGCGTATAACCTTAACAGGAATTACAGTAACTTAACTTCACTCAGTTAGCCTTTACATAATTATTGCTTAGTTTTTTTGTTTTAAATATCTGAAATACAGACAAACTTGTGACCTTTAATGTTTTATCCACAGTTTTAAATTTCATGCCATTGGTTTGTATTGTTAAGCAGTTATGAGGCTCAGTGCAGAAACCTGAAACTGCTGCTGTGCAAGTCACTCAACAGGTTGTTGCTAGGTAACCAAAGAGTGAGTGAGTTGGTTGATGCTAGTCATCTTGCCTAGCACTCTTGTGAGAGGTTGAGCAGCTAAAGCCTTTCCTCTGCCTACATTCCCCAGAATGCCGTGCGGTTCTCGATCATACTTCAGTGAATTTGTTTATATTAAATATCTTAACAGACATATTATCTACTAATATTGCTCACGTGTTTATTGGAATATATATTGATATTGATTTAGTGTCCAGCCATAATTTCAGTTTCTGTCTACCAGCTGCGTTTGTCACTAACTGAATCGTGACGTTTTTAATTGCTGTGGACAGGAGAGATGACGGAGAGCAGAGCCAAACGAGTGAGGATAAAGGAGATGGGCGGCTGGACTCTGGGCCTGCTGGTGGACTACATCTACACAGCAGAGATTCAGGTCACCGAGGACAACGTCCAGGTAACCAAACACACCGTGGTCACTGGTCAGACACTGACAGCGACATGTAAACATATTCGTACCTCTTAAACTTCTTCACATCACAACCAGCATATTTTATTGTTTTTTTTTTTAATGATTGACCAAAACAGAGACGTGCATTACTATGAAGAGAAAGGAATCTGATGCATGGTTTTAATTTTGACCAATAAAAGTCAGGGAGTTCTGGGATGCATTTCTATTCTCAGCTGGATTTGTGTCTGGACTTTCAATCACATGAATAGTTATTTGATCTAAATCCTCTATTGTAGCTCTGGTTCATGTCCGGGTGGTTATCCTGATAGGAAGTGAACGTTGCCCCAGTGTCTGGTCCTCTGCAGCCTCTGACGGCCCTGCTGCTACGAGAAGAAAAATGGCGGATGCACAGAACTGATTAGTTGTAAATTCATGACCTTGTTTAGCAGTTCCACAGCAAATACTGTGACGGAATAGATGAGAAAATGTCATGGACTTTAGAGAAAAAGAAATGGACTGAAAAAAATGACCCAAAAAGAACATAAAGATATCTGTGCAACACAAAGAATACATGTAAATTCTCTGCTCTCCTACACACTCAAAGAGCACCAAAAATGTATTTAAGGGTTAAAAAATTAGATTTTTTATGGTATGTCCCCTTTAACTTCCACTTACTTCCATGTCTTTGCTGAGGATGATGTTACCACTCCCATGTTTCACAGTGTTGGTGGTGTGGAACATTAGTTTTCAGAGTTATGGTCTCATCCAGAACACCTCCCTCCAGCGGCCCCCTGCTCAGGTCTATGCTAAACCGTAACCATGACAGCTGCTGTCTTTCTCTTTGCCACTCTTTGTGTTTGCGCCCGCCAGGCTCTGCTGCCTGCAGCGGGACTGCTGCAGCTCAGCGAGGTGAAGAAGGCCTGCTGCGAGTTCCTGGGCTCCCAGCTCCACCCGTCCAACTGCCTGGGGATCAGAGCCTTCGCCGACCTACATGCCTGCTCCCAGCTTCTGTGTCTGGCTAACAGCTATGCAGGTTTGTGTCCTCAGACTCTGGCAACACTTCCCACCGCTTCATTAAGTGCAGTTTGCATTTGTTCGGGTCTATCTAGGACAGGGGGGGGGGGGACGAGACAGAATGAGGACAGGTGTAATTAATGGAGACGCTGTGGAAAACTTCTGTTGGTGCCCGAGAAGTAGTACCGACGCATTATGTCTGTGCTGACAGAGCATAATTTCACGGAGGTGGTGGGGAGTGAGGAGTTTCTGAACCTGGGCATGGAGCAGGTGTCCAGCCTGATCGCCAGTGACAAGCTCACCATCCCGTCAGAGGAGAAGGTGCACGTCCCCGCTGGCCTGCGCTCAGGTGTGACACAGCAGACACACACACACCCCTCAGCCTTACTCAGGTCTGTGTTTCTGCAAAGGTGTTTGAAGCAGTGATCGCTTGGGTCAACCATGACAAAGATGTCCGACAGGAACACCTTGCCCACCTGATGGAGCATGTCCGCCTGCCGCTGCTCTCCAGAGAATACCTGGTGCAGGTACGCTCAACCTGTCTGCTTTTTGTTCATCAGATAAAATACCTACATTATTTCAGCAGAGAAGACTTCTTCTTACTGCATGAGCCATGAGATTCCAACTTTTACTTCATCAAAGGGGGAGTATCAACCTTTTTGAGCATTACATCATGTTATAATGTTATTCGCTCAAAAACCATATCTTGGGCATTGCTTTGATTCTTTCATGCACGTTTGAGAAATCCTTTAATCTCCATGGCAACCATTCAGCTGTGGAATCTGTCACCACCTTTCAGTCGAGCTGCTCCTCAACAACTGAACCTGTGAGCTGCAGTTTCCAAGCTTCCACCTCACAGGAAGCTGCTGAGCTTATATGAGCTACTTCTCAGTGAAATGCTGGTTAAAAACATTATTATAGGGTTAATTTAACCCTTTTCACCCCTTGACATCACACCTTTCATTTATAGTGAACTAGAGTGACTGTATCTGGAAGCTTGACTCGCCTCAGGATGAGTGATTTTTAAAAGTGAAGAGTACGCCGTCACTTACTGTCTAATTAATTCATCTTTTAAAGCCTGACCTCTTGGGGAAGTCATGTCCTTTCAGAAAAAAGAAATGGATTGAGATGGTGGTGAACAGTAATGCATCAGGTGAAATTGCAGCATATGAACATTAATTCTACCTCATTGATCCTAGCATAAAACTGCTGTCGGAAGCTGGCAGATCTAAACACATAAACATGGATACTTCTGAGACGTGACAGAACCTGAGTTAATTACAGATTTGTTTGTTGGAAAACCCCCCAAAAAGGACAAACATCATTTGTGCTTTAAAATGACTTTTGTCAAATAGTACAGTAGGAGTAAACTAATCTCCAGACAAGCCCTTTTTACACCAAATCAGTAAAATTAACAGTTTTTGCTATAGCTGGAGGCATAGAAACAGATACTGTAGTCTAAATTATGCAGTTTACATTTAATAAGTCAATGCTGAAGATTTGATTAATTATGTGAACGAATTCAGTTGAGATGGACAAAATTATTTATTTAAAACCTGAGAGAACATGCAGTCTAATAGAAACTGAATCTGAATTGACTGAAAGCATCCGACTGTGGTGAATAAAACACCTTGACACAAACAAGCGGAGCAAGAAGCTCTCAGTCGACGTCCCAGCTGATTCAGCAGCTGAGGTCTGTCAGAGATGAACACAGATGGTCACGACTCAACTGTTCCGTACGTTTGTTTCTGACTGAGTGCGAGATGATTATTCATGCTTTAGTCTCATCTTATTTAGACTCTTCTAATAATCCTTTTACCTATTCAGTAGGAACAAGTTGGCCTGTTTCCAGGCAGAATTCTTTACACCTGCTTTAATCTCTTTACAGTGACTGCTGGTAAGTCTTGGCATGAGTTGTAAAATTTCCAGTCCTCCTGTTCAGAAGCAAAGCTGTCCAGCTTCAGTTTTTGAGTCTGAGTAGTGACAGTTTGTCTGGTCAGAGGGTAAATTAGTAGCACAGACTCATGTAGCGCGACAGCAGACCGTAACGCATCACTTCAGTCTTTGACTGCTGTACATTATGCTGAAATCTAAGTCATTTAGATGTAGATTTATGTTATTGTCATTGCACAAAGACACAACAGTGAATTTAGTAACAACATGTCACTGAAAAATCACTGAAAAACTATAAGTATTACTATTTATACATGCAGAGAAAGATGTATACATATGAATACATACAAGTTACTGGTGCAGGTGACTTAAATTAGGTAAATGTAAACAGAGTTTTGATGGTGAGATTTTATAATTTCTTGTTTTCATTTTGACTTTAATACTTAATACTGTTTTAGGTGTATCACATTTATTTCTATGTGTTGTGAAGCACTTTGTGATTTATAATTGTGAAATGATTTATATAATAAGATGATATTTACTGCAAAATTGGCGATTTGACATATGAAGTTACTGAAATAACCTAAATATCCCTTCTTAAGTCCTGGAATAAATTGTATTACTTTTTAGCTGCTAAGACAGGGTAAACAGAATAACCTTTGACTTAAGAATTTAAATGAAAGAAGTAACTGCTATCCAGGATTCCAAAATCTTTGCAAATCCTGTAGAGTTTAACAGGCCAGGTCAGTTCAGTGTCACATTCACAGAGATGTTTGAATTCAAATAAAAATGATTGATCCCAAAGGAAAATTTAATCTTGTTGTAAATCATAGAAAAGGGCCGAGATGTCATCCCTGAGGTACTCCACCTCTAAGCCAAGCCACTGCAGCTAAGTAACAGCAAGTCTCCTGTTAATTTAAATGGATGACCTCAACAAAAACGCTGTGATTGTAGACATTGAAGAGAGTGCAATGATCATTACTATCTGAGCTGATTAAACTGTAGTGGATGAGTATTTGCACATTTTAGACATTTTATATTGTATGTTTGTTCTACAGTTTTTGTCTCTGGCAAGAAAATGTTTGCTCAATTTAAATCAAGAGTTTGTCGATGTAAATGGCCAATACCAAGAACGTTTGCTTCGGCTTTCTTCGAGCTCGTCCTTATGGTTACCAGAACCTGGTAGCTGGCTAGTTCCGTTTTCTGATTGGTTTCCGTTTGGCCATCAGCGTGTCGAAGAAGAGTCCCTGATAAAGAACAGCAGTGCCTGCAAAGACTACCTGATCGAGGCCATGAAGTACCACCTGTTGCCAGCCGACCAGCGAGCTCTGATGAAGACCGCTCGAACCCGGATGAGAACGCCAGTCTCCTGCCCCAAGGTACAGATTGTCACCACTCAGAGCCTTTTCTTCAGAGGAGCGGAGATGTTCCAAGTGTTGTTCAAACACTCTTTTAAGTGCTGTGTCACTTCTCTTGCATTTAGGTGATGGTGGTGGTTGGAGGTCAGGCGCCGAAGGCCATCCGAAGTGTTGAGTGTTTTGACTTTGAGGAGCAGCGATGGTACCAAGTGGCTGAACTTCCTACTAGAAGATGCAGAGCAGGTAGGAAAACCTGAACTGCTAAAACTGCCTTGTGATAGTATTCTCACCCCGTGAACTTTTTCCCATGTTTTCCACATTACTGCCACAAACCTGAAAATGCTTAGCTCAGATTTTATTTCGGAGAGCAACTCAAAGTTGTACTTAATTATAGCAAAGTGGAAGAAAAACTATGGAGTACTTGTGATAGTTTCTCCCTCTAGAGCTGTGGACCTTGATTTGGTGTTTGAACTGGGCCAAATGTGAAATCCCTTCTAGGGGAGTGAATATATTTGCATTGCTCTGAATAAAGTGCTGTGTACTCTGAAGATGGTGGAAAGCTGTGTCTCCAGAGCACGTATGGACCAGCCTAAGGCTTCCTCTAAGATTTATTGAAACCTCTAAGAGAACACCAGTAAACAACTACTTGGTGTTAAATTCACTGGTGGGTGTTGGGTCTCCAGGTGTGGTGTACATGGGTGGGTCTGTGTATGCCGTTGGTGGTTTCAATGGCTCTTTGCGAGTGCGGACGGTGGACTGCTACGAACCGGTGATGGACCGTTGGACAAGTGTGAGCAGCATGCAGGACCGCAGGTCGACACTCGGCGCCGCTGTGCTCAATGGACTCCTGTATGCCGTAGGGGGCTTCGACGGCAGCAGAGGTACCGCTTCCTCCTTCTCTGGTTGAAACCTGACGAGACGCGTTTGTGAAGTGATGGATGACGGACGGTAGTTCCTCTTACTGGTTCGTTCTCTGTGACTGCAGGTCTTTCCACAGTTGAGGCCTACAACGCCAAGACTGACGAGTGGTTCCACGTGTTGCCCATGAGCACCCGGCGCAGCAGCGTAGGAGTCGGTGTTGTCAACGGTGATTGCAGCTCTGTTTTTGATTTGAAGGTTGACAAATAGGCGGTACAAAAAGCGCATGAAAAAACAAATGTTTAGCCGACCGCGGTCTTAGGAGCCGGGTTCATTGAACCCCACAAGCTTTTTACCACTGTCTGGAGGAGTTAGCTTTTTAGAGTTGTTTTTTTTTGCCCTCCCCGCTGTCCGAGCTTGACACCTGCCACGCTCCTCCTTAGTGCCACGCTGAGACCGCTGTATTTTAGTTTTACAGGAAACCACTTTAAATACCATTAGTTGTTCAATTTGAAATGATTTCCGATGCTTCCAGGGATCCTGTATGCTGTGGGAGGTTACGACGGAGCCACCAGGCAGTGCCTGAGTACAGTGGAAGCTTACAATCCTAAAAACAACGCGTGGAGCTACATAGCAGAGATGGGCACGAGACGCAGTGGAGCAGGTGTGTGTTTGTGTCATCAAATGTGAGAGTTTAGGTTTTATTAAAGGGTTAGTGATATCTATTACAAAATTAACTTTTGTTAATCTTTACATCATGTTACAATGTTATTTCCTCATCAAAAACATAGTGTCACCTTGATTCTTTCATGCATGTTTGAAAACATTTTTAAACTTTCCATGGCAACCACTCAACTGTTCAAGTGGACCTTACAGAGGTCCACTCTGAGGTCAGAGGTCAAACGATAAAATAAAAATAAATAAAACTCAGTCAGTGAGTCCATAACTCCATGCAGTCTGCAGGGTTTTCTTAGAAATATAAACTTTTTCAACTACTTTGCTTAATTAATTGAGTGATAAGTAGGGTCAATTGGAATGTATGTGCGATTGAATTGAAATTATTTTTTAAAGTGCCTTGAGACTATATTTGTTGTGATTTGGTGCAATACAAATAAAATACAATTTAATTCAGTCGGTGATTGCACCACAGGTAAGAGGCTAGTTTGTGCAAGTAACAACTCTTTGGTGTAGAAGTTCTTACTGTGGGAAGAAGACTCATAGTTTGGTGGTTTATCTATCTTGATGTCTCCAAAATATAAGAAACTACTAGAAAAACGCTTTAAAAAAGGCACACTACTAATGTTGACAGCTCTAATCCTGCTTACTGGTAAAATGAGATACTCAACAGTTGTGTTACTGCAGCACAATAGATCTGATCCTGTACGGTGCTTTTCCCAGGTGTGGGTGTGTTAAAAGGTTTGCTGTACGCTGTGGGGGGGCATGACGGTCCGTTGGTGAGGAAGAGCTGTGAAGTTTACGATCCAGCCACCAACAGCTGGCGGCAGGTAGCCGACATGAACATGTGTCGACGGAACGCAGGTGAGTCAGGAGGACTAACCCACTCGGACGCATCAGATGCTGGTTTTTCCACTGGTGGATGTTCGTCTCTGTGTGTCTGTGCTCTCAGGTGTGTGTGCCATAAACAACCTGCTGTACGTGGTGGGAGGCGACGACGGCAGCTGCAACTTAGCCTCAGTGGAATTCTACAACCCAACCACTGACAAGTGGACGCTACTGCCAACCTGCATGAGCACAGGCCGCAGTTATGCAGGTCAGTGAGCAAGTCGAGCCCCAGACACAATGTGACTTTTACCAAGTTTTTTTTTTTTAAACCCTTTTTTTCCAGATAAAAATAATTTAAATGTGAATTACTGGGTTCATACTTTGAAAACTACATTTTGCTGCAATTAAAGCTGCAGATATTTTAGAATATGTCACCTTCCACATGTTTGCTGTGCTTTGGACTGAAACACATTTGACTTTCCTCTACAAGAACACTCAGCATGTCCACTATGGACTTAAAGTTTCATCACAAAATTTTGTGATAAAATTTTGTATTATTATTATAATGATCAAAATGACGATGAGAATTATTTATTTTTTTGCTTTTTTTTTTTTTTTTTTTTTTTTTTTTTTTTTTTTTTTTGTTTTTCCTGTGACCTCGGGCCAAAAAAAAAAAACCCCTTTTAAAAAACTTTAAAAAAAAAAATAAAAACATAAAATTTTTTTTTTTTTTTTTTTTTTTTTTTTTTTTTTTTTTTTTTTTTTTTTTTTTTTT
>NW_015114307.1:141836-167970 GCF_001443285.1 Poecilia latipinna | reverse complement strand
TTTTTTTAAAAAAAAAAAAAAGAAAATAAAATTTTTTTTTTTTTTTTTTTTTTTTTTTTTTTTTTTTTTTTTTTTTTTTTTTTTTTTAGGTATTCCTGTGACTGCATGGCACAACAATCATAACTCCTTTAGTAAACCTGTCACATGAATATAGTAACTGCATTAATCATATTGATCATATTGATATGCCTTTATTGAACAAACAGTGGAGAAAAAAAGCAAAACTAACAATTTTGACAATATGGACAGTTTTAGGGGTTTTTAAACTTCATCAATTGGAATTTAGTGGGGCAAGGATAAATCAAAATTGTATTGTGATAAATTTGTCACAATAAATGATAGATGATACAACAAATGCCTGACCCTACGTCTTCCATCCTCTGCTCAAAAGAGTGGTGACAAAGGCAGGAAAATTAATATTCCTTAAAGTGGCAGTATTGTGTAGAATACTGCCTCTTGTTTGAGCTTTACATCATGTTATGTAACATGATGTAACATAACCTGATATGTTACATTTTGTTATGTTGCATAACATTATGTCTTTCATGCACGTTTGAGAAGTCGTTTAATCTCCCATTACAACCAGTCAGCTCCAAAACACCCGGGTGGACCTAGCGCCTCCTTTGAGGCACAGTTTCCAACCTTCTGAGACTCCCCCTCTCCTTCAGACTAGCCAGTGGCAATTAGCAAACCACTGGTGGAACTGCACATCTGCTGAGCTCATTATAGGAGCGACTTCTCAGTGCAACGCTGATAAAAACATTGTTAAAGGGCTAATAGAGGAGTGATGTTGTGGTGACTTCCTGAATGCGGAGTTTCAGAGAGAGCAGGAGCTTCTTAAAGAGGCAGAAAGGCAAGGCGTTTAAGTCAAAATTCTTTTCAGTCATATTTGATATGTACAGCAGAAGGTAATATAAGTACCTGATTGTGCTATAAAATTGCAGTAGGTGCCTGGAAAACCCCTTAAATATTGCTTATCTGATGAATCCTAAATATTTAGCAGTGCTAGCTCTTGTTTTGAAATGTTCCCATGTTATGTACAGTTTTCTGAACATCTAAAGGACTTTCATTTTATATGACCTATGTGTGTGACATGGCAGCAGTAATGCAGCTCTACTTCCTCCCTGTTGCAGGTGTGACGGTGATTGACAAGCCCTTATGACTGCTCCTGACTCCTGCCTCTGATTAAAAAGCGGAACGCATTCTGCTGAACACCGATCTTGGATCTGTCTTCGATGCCAATACGGAGATGGGCAGCATTAGCACAGCCACCGACGAAGATGTTGATGCTGGGAATGATGAAGGTTCTTGCACTTACATTGGGAGGCGCCGCAGCGGACGAGGGGCATCGAACCTGCGTTTAATTTGGCTCCCGGCGGGACTGCGGCAGCGGAGGGGACAGTCAGGTTGGAAGCACCACCTGGATCACTGCAGTGCCATCGAAACGCTACTGATATGAAGCTGCTATGACTGCAAAGTTACTTTAACACTAGTTAATTTTAACACAAACCAGAAGCGAGAGAGAGAGACCACCTGTCAGATCTGTGGGGAAGCGAAGGAGAGGAGGAGCATTTCTGTTTTTATTCCTCTGGGGAGGAAGCTGGTGTGCTTGCATATTAAGGTGCTCCATTGCTCGCACATGTAAGCATGTTTTTGTTTGCATCAGAGAGTCCGTGTGGTGAGGCCTTTTTTCAACGCTGCATGAACACACTTTGTCTGACTTCTTAGCTATCCCAGTGTTGCAGCGAGGCCCCGACGAGTGCCTGAATGTCAGAGTCCTCCATGTTTGTTTTGTAGCTTCGGTACCAGAACCAGGACAGCCGCTATTCTGAGATAAACAAATCATGGCTTTAGGACGGTGTATTAGCTAGTGTTGAGGCAGAATAACAGAATGTTAAAAAGCACTCGAGAACTTGATTATGTACATTTTTGTTTTTGTTGAGATAGGAGACTTTAATTTTGTCAGGAAGAGAGAGTGGAGTCTTGTTAACTAGTGGCCATATTTGCCGTGGTTGGAAACACTAATGAAAGCAGCAGCAGACTGAACTCAATGCATTGACTCTGTCTCTAATCTGTTCACCAGTTTCCTCCTTTCCTTTGGTGTAATGACGTTTATAACTACTGCACACCCTGACGTAATATGAATGTGCCAATTTTAATGTCTCCTCTTTTCTGTCTCTTTTTATGGCTCCGTGTTTCTGATCTCTTCTCTCTTTCTGGAAAGTGACCAAACCTCCTCCTGAGTTTCTCTCTCCTCTGTCTCTTTCATCTCCTGCTATTGTCAGAGTCGCTCTGAAAAAGTGAAAGTGGTATCGCTGTTTCTCGTCAGTGTATTGATGAATGTCATGTAGACTTATAACTCTGAAAATGTTTTATTACATGTTTTATATTATCATTAATAAATATGCTTCTTGTATTTAAAGCTGTGAAATGCTAATAATCTGTTTTTAAAACTTTGCCAAATCAGTAAAACATTTAAATTACACGTGTCGTGTGATTCTTGTGAGTTTGCTTGTTGTACATGTGCGTTATTTCTCCTGGTAGTCTGATTTTATTTACATTTCCTGTGCAAAATAAAAAAAAAATAATAAAAGACTAAAAAATGTTGGCATGTAATTTAAGGTTAAATTAATTATTCTTATGCACATCTATTTAACTCGAGTTTTAATTGTTGTACAAGTATTTTATTTTCATAACAATGTACAGTTGTAATTAACTTATTTATGGTGGTAAACAATTCTTCCTTAGACTTGCATTGTATTTGTCCCACGTTTTATTCAGCTGAGCCTTTAAGTCTGGAGGAGCACGTAGCAATATTGGAAAAACAAACTAAAGCCAAACATTATATATAAAAAAACTAAATGTGACTAAAGTTCTCAGGGCAGACACCTCCACCACCCCATTTCTACCCTCATCCAGCCTGCTGGACTTATGAAAACGGATCCGGGCTCCTATTGGCTTTCACTGTAGAGCCCTCCAGTCTCACTATCATCACTCCATTCCGCAAACCAATCATTGAAGTCGCTCTGGTCATGACGTCACTCTCCTCTTGTGTCGGCCAATAGAATTTTCCAATATTACTGTACTTGACCCGGCAGTCCGCCTCTTCCTCAGGTAGACGGACGCGCTGCGGTAAGGTAAGGCTGTCAAGTTGTTCAGTTCTGCAGGGGAAACGGCGGATTTAAAAGTTATTAAAACATGTTTTGTTAAGTTAAAAAGGTTCATTATGTTGTTTCGATATTTACGTGGGATTTTAGCTAATATGATGCATATTGGGCTAACGGTGTGGTGTAAGTAACTTTTTATCTCTAATAAGGCTAAATATGTTATTGTTGCTTGAGTTTTGATATATCCTTTAGTTGGTCTTGATTTAATTAAGGTTTTTGAAGGATTTTAAACACCGTAACAAATAATAGTCTAAAGTAGGCTGTCTAATGTACGTATTTGCAGATATGTGGTATGAAGTTTGGTAGACGCAGCAAATGAATCTTTATTTTGTAAAACTCGACACCTTATTTGCTTAATTTAAATTGGTAAAGATAAGAAACCAATTCTATTTTGTGTCGTGACCAAAAAAGTGTGTCGCCTTAGTTTTGAACATTTTGCTTCCAAAACGCTGGAATCTTTATAGTGGTCAAAATTCAGAGTGTTCTAAAAACAAAGTTCAGAAGCACACAGAGTGACTTTAGAAACATACCAGAAATGGTCAGAATAACGTCTACATAACATAAGTCATTAGACGAATAAATAATAAATAAATGTAAATGATAAATAGTTTTTCATTATAAAATGACATTGTAGCAAAACAGAACAATCCAATTTATGAGGATAAAGACAAAAAAAGATTAAAAGAAAATCTTTCATGTCTGTTATATTCTGCATTTCTCTCTCACTTTCTTGAGGCTTGAAGAGTGAAAACGCCTTAAACCAGCAGTTTAATTCAAACTGTTATTGTAATTTAATGTTTTGTTAGTCAGTGCCTGAAATTTTGAATGGTTCGTCTGTGTGTGTTTTAAAATGTAATTTTGGACATTTCATAAGAGAAACATAAATACTTTCTTCTTCCTATTTGCAAACTTGACTATCAGTAGCTCACTGACAGTAAACATAGCCAACTGAGTCTCCTACCCTCAGTAATGGCATCTGCAGTGAAGAGTGTTGTTACAGGAGACCTGCTTTATGCCGTGTCTGTTGTTTCGTTTCCAACCAGCCAATCACCACTCAAAACTGATCAAAGGTCTGATTCCGACCACAAAATGACTTCTAGTCTGTCTTTAAATTGGTAACAGTATGTGTTATTTTGATGATTATAGTAATTTCTGCTTAATCAACAGAAATAAATATGACCTTTGTGTCTTCTGGGAATAAAGTTCTTGGGAGAGTTCCAGCTTCACCGATACAGGCACAGAGCCGGCTCAGTTTAGCAGCTGTTTTTTAATGGCTGAGTGATTCTTAAGTTGTCAGAGTTTAACAACTTAAGAAACAAAAGTAGCTCTCTGAAAATGGGATGAGACAGAAAATAATTGAAAAAGTAGCCAAAGTCCAAAGAAAAACCATGAAAGTCTAGAAATGAAGGCCCAGTGCTGTACATATAGCAAATAGACTTGAAGTAAAGTGACACATACTGATAAATGATATCTCTGAAACAGTGTAGTTACACTGATTTCTGCTTTTGACGTATAGCTACAGTGTAATTACTACGTCTAAGCGTGTTGGTCTCTTCCTCCAGACTGCATCCTCACATCATGGCGGCAAACGGGACGTCAGACATCCTGAGCTCTGCTTTCCTGGCAGTGGAGTATGTAGATGCTGTGCTGCCAGAGAACCCCCTGCAGCCCTCCCTGAGGCATGCCTGGGGTTACATGCTGGACAACTACACCAAGTTCCAGATCGCCACCTGGGGGTCGCTCATCGTCCACGAGTTCATCTACTTCCTGTTCTGCCTGCCTGGCTTCCTCTTCCAATTCTTGCCCTTCATGCAGAAATACAAAATCCAGCAGGTCGGTGTTTGTTCTACACTGCTTGATGTGGTTTTAGGTTTTGATATGTCACTCTGTGCACTGTGACAGAAGTGTGTGTTCGTTGCAGGACAAGCCGGAGACGTGGGAGAAGCAGTGGACGTGTTTTAAAATGCTGCTGTTCAACCACTTTTTCATCCAGTTTCCTTTAATCTGTGGAACATACTACTTCACAGAGTTCTTCAGCATCCCATACGACTGGGACTCCATGCCCCGCTGGTCAGTGAGAACTACTTTACAACAACCTCCCACATAAACCATTTGATATTAATTAGTTGCATCATATTTGTTAGTTTGTTAAATAGTTAAATATTAAAAAGGCAGTATTATGTAAAATTGACTTTTTTGAGCTTTACATTGTGTTGTAATATTATTTCTTCATCAAAAACTCCTGGAGTCTTTTCTTGATTCCTTCATGCATGTTTACAAAATCTGGATGTAGGGTGAAACAACGATGTCAGCTTTCTGCCAGCAGTGTACTACTGGTTGCTAACAGATCTTAGGCAGGAGTTTGTTCACCCTACCAACTCCCTACATCCTGCGTTGGCGCAGGTTGCCACCATCGATAGTAGCCTCACAGGCACACCCGCTAGAAGGAAACAAACGCGCCCTGTACAACACTTTAATTCTATTGGCTGAGACATTGCCAGGCTACGGTGCATTTTTGTTCCAGAAGCAAGCAGAAAATGTTTTGTAAGCGAGCAGAGTCCAAGCAGAGGCTATGTCTGAGTGCGAGGAGAAGTTTTGAGTTCAAGCATTGCAAGTTTTGAGAAGAAGTACATGAAGTCCTGCTTTCAAAATGAAAATGTAGGCAAAAGTATTAAATGTTTTGAGAACAAAAAACATGAAATCCTGCTTCCAGACTGAAATGTGTGCTCTTGGATTATGTCAGAAAAATTCCCCCATACACTATGATTATTTATGCAACAACTGAGTGTAACAAATTAGTTTCACTATACTTTTAAGATTGAAAGGTATAATTTATTATGAAGTCAATTTTTAAATGTATGTTTTGTAGGGTTGCATCAATCCACTATTTTCCCTTCCAATACCTATACAGATATTGGATGTTTGGTAATGGCTGATACCGATTTGATACAGAGTAAAAGTGCTGCAATCAATGACTTAAAATGCTCCTTATTTTTTTTAATATAGACATTTATGTGCTGAGTTAAAAATTGATTTGATAACTCTGCACCAGTACAGCACACTTAAATACTTCACAAGCTTGGTCAAATATGTAAAAACACTACAGCTTAATTTGTTCAGTCAGTGCAATTAGGAGTAGAACAGCCAATGGAAAATAAATAATAAAGAAGTAAAACTGACAAAAACTATAACTTGACCACATTGGTCAAACATGTAATAATAAACTTCAACAAACCTTCCTTCAAAAGGATCCGAAAGCACAAATAGGACTCTAAATATAGTGTAAAATAAATAATAAAGCATGAATGTGCTCATAGCACAAACCATAGAATTAGACTGAAAAGATGTGTCCTTATGGACCAGGCACATTCTAGGGTAAAAACAGTTTAGGATTTTTCAAAATTGAATCTGAATTGACTGAACTGTGGTGATCAGATTTATTGGACGTGCTGTAGTTTGTCACTGGTCTGTCAGGTGAGTCACTGGGTTTTTGTCTAACCACTCCCCTCGTACTCTGCTGTCTCTCAGGACGTCTCTTCTGGCTCGGTGCTTCGGCTGCGCTGTTGTCGAGGACACCTGGCACTACTTCCTCCACCGCATACTGCACCACAGGCGCATCTACAAATACATCCACAAAGTCCACCACGAGTTCACGGTGAGCCAAGCAGCCGGGCCGATAAACAAACACACAGTCTTTACTGAAGAGTTACTTATTAAATGTGACGTGACGCGTCCTCCGCCGTGTCCCAGGCTCCGTTCGGCATGCAGGCGGAGTACGCCCACCCTCTGGAGACCATCATCCTAGGTGCCGGCTTCTTCATCGGCATCATGATCTTCTGTAACCACGTGTTCTTCCTCTGGGCCTGGGTGGCTTTCCGTCTGCTGGAGACCATCGATGTTCACAGGTGGGACACGATCAGACCTTTAATCTGCCTGTGGTTCATGGGGTTGACCATTAGAGGGCCACAGAGGACAGTATTAACACATTTCAGGAAACATGAGCTTGTTTTTTGTTGAACAGCATCTCAATAATGTTTCTTGTGGATTTTATTTATTGTTTTTGGCTGGTGGAGAAGAGAAGAAAAGTCTTGTTTGAAGCAGAAATTGAGTTAAAAATGTTTTAGTTAAATGAATGAAAAGCCACTATGTTATTGAAATATCTGATTTAGCCCATACCATTCATTAGACTGTTTCACAAATCAAGTGTTTTAGTCAGAAGCTTCTTCAAATTTGCTGTAATACAGACTGCTACAGGAGATCTAACCTGCCAACAGCCATCACCATCTAACGAATTTGAATTAATATGAGTTAGAACAATATTTAACTTCTGCTTTGGGATCAAAAAGTATTTTTGAATCGAATTGAATTTATTTATGTATTTTTGCCAATTCTAATCAAATTAATGAAATGTTTTATTGTCTTTGTATGTATGCCACTCTTTTGTGAGAAATGATTGTAGTTTCTATTTAATCTAGTAAATAAGTGGCATTTATTTCACTTTAACTCCTTTTAGAATTAAAACCCACAAAGTACATCACATTATAATGTGAATACCACAATAAATGAAAAAAAAGAACATAAAAATGGAAAAATGTCAATTTTTTAGTTGAATGTCACACATGAAAGTAAGGCATGCATGCATTGAAATAATGTTTTTATGTTATGTTTACCCTGAAACAAACAAAAAATTATCTAGTAGTTAAAGTAAGTAAAGTAGTAACACATAAATCGTCCTTTGTTCAGCAGGACTGAATTGATTTGTAGATCAGACAAAAGTTTTCTTACCAAATTAGAAAAATGCTGTAGCCTATTATTCTAACATACTGGTGTAGTTATTTGCATTAAACGGCAGTAATACTTTAATAATAATTGGAAACAAAAGAAAAGATTAGATGTCTTCTTTGTTGAAATGACGATTGTGACTGAATGTGTTTTTAAGAAACCAACAAGTAGCAAACCACAGCCATCATTTCTGCTGTGTCACAACTAGATTACCTCTTCCTGTTTTAAGAGAGGAGTCCTTCTCCTCTGCTCTCTCTCTCTAAATGTGACTGACCTTCATCCCCTCTGTCATGTCTCATCACAGTGGCTACGACATCCCACTGAACCCGCTCCACCTCATCCCTTTCTACGCTGGCGCCCGTTTCCATGACTTCCACCACATGAACTTTGTGGGGAACTACGCCTCCACCTTCACCTGGTGGGACAAGCTCCTGAACACCGACAACCAGTACAACAAGTACCTGGAGAAACAAGGAGGGAAGAAGGAGCAGTAAAGCGGACTCTGTCCAGAGAGGACTGTTGGTCCTCTCTGCTCACTGAATGAAACATCCAGGGAAGGGGTGTGGAGAAAAACAAAACCCTGCTCGGTTGTGTTGTGAATCCGAATCAGACTGAGAGCTGGCTTCAGTTTGCCTCCTGTGCCTTAATAATCATGCTATCTCTGTCACCAGCTGCAGGCTGAATAAAGAAAACATCAACATCCTCATTTTGCTCTTTGCTTTTCAATAGATGAAATGTGAAGACGTTGCACCGTGTCACTGTTGTGAAATGCTCCTGTTTACCTCTGAATGTTTCAGAACTTTAGCACTTCCTCCTTTAGCTGTTGAGTTCTTCCAGCTAATCCCCAGGCTTCAGCAGAAACTATCTGATTGGGGTTTGATGCAAAAGTTCTTGTAAATTTTAGGTAGAAAAAGGGAATTGGCTCGTGTGTCTCTTCCGTGTTGTCCCACTCTATTTTTTCATATAAGAATCAAATACCTTTTTTTAATTTGAACGGTAAAAGAAGCGCTGACTGTGTATTGTTTCTTCTGTACTTGTGTTAAAATAAAAGCTTGTAAATACATAAAGTGGATATTTTGGTTAAAGTTGTGTTTTTTGATCATGATAATGGTCTGAATATTATATTTTTCTTTTTTGAAGAGAATACGTTTGCTATTCTGCACCATCAAATATCCCCTGCAGCTTCAACCAGCACACAGGCCTACACAGTGTAGTCAATCATCCAAAAGCAGCTAACGCAAACAGGAAGTAGGGTAATACTTTCAAAACATATTAGTAAATAATTCAGAGAACATGTAGGTGTTGCAATTTCATTTCATGTTACATGTATCAATTTACATTAATCAAGTCTAGAATAAAAAAAAAACGTTCTCGGAAGAAAATGTTTTTTAATAACTACAATAATTGTTTTATGATTGAAGAACACTGATCTAAGTAGCTTTTTGTTAAATTTGATATTTCGAACTTGGGCATTATAACTTGTTTTAACTTTTCTTTTTCTTCTTTCTTGATTTTACTTTTGTCTGTTCGAAATAAATAAATAAATATTTACTGCATTGCATTTGAGTCACTTTTGATAACAGCGTCCACCGAATGCATAAGCATATATTTCGTGCATTTTTATTGGCTATGTAATTGAAAAGGTTATGTAAACTCATAAATGTCCACATTTTTTGTAGGAAATATTTTAGATTAATCTAAAAAAAATTCGGATTCTTTTTTTCTAGCAAATTTGCGACTTTTCGAACGCAGAAATTTCAAAGTTTTTCTCAGACTTCTCGGCGGAAATCTACTCCTTTTATTTTAAAACGCTGTCATATGAACGCCTTCATTTTGGAAGTTGTGACAGGAAGTGCGGGACTTCTGTATTGGCTTCACGTCTCTCGCGCTCCTCTCAGGTACAGCAGCGCATCACGCGCAGAGGGAAGCAGAGGGAGGCAGAGGGAGAGATATTTATAGCCCAGAGCGAAGCGGCTGCGCATCGATAAGACTCTGGAGCAAGCCGCAGGCAGACGAGGCTGACTTACGGTTAAACGAGGAAACGAGAACGAGACGAAATGAAACCGCTCTTTTCTTCTTTCCTGTTCGCCGCCGCGGCGCTCGCGCTGGCCGCCGCGGCCAGTACCGGTACCGACCCCGGGATCTCCTTCGAGTACCATCGTTACGACGAACTGCGGAAAGCGTTGGTGTCGGTGTGGCTGCAGTGCCCAACCATTACCCGCATCTACACCATTGGAGAGAGCTTTGAAGGCCGAGAGCTGCTCGTGCTTGAGATGTCTGACAACCCCGGGACGCACGAGCCAGGTCAGTTTTTACGCACACAGCCTGCGTGAAAATACGCTGAATTTATACATCCCACTTATTCTGTCGGGTTTATTCTGCTGTTGAGAAGACGTCACCACTTCTTCTGATCACATTGACACACGAGGCAGTTTGGCGCATAGCAAATTGGTTATTCTTATTGTATGGAGTGTATAAAAATACATAAAGGAAGTGCGCAGGTGTGTTTAATCTGCGTAACCAGACCCTGGTGCATCACCTCCCAGATATTCAGATGATAGATTGTAGCACCAGCAACGCAAAGCCGCCATTTTGCTGGTTGATCAGCATCTTTGAGTCTTGATTCTGGGAAAACACCTCTCTACCACACCTCAGAAGACTCTGAGAGATGATGAACCACACTTTGTGCTAAAGCAATTTGAAATCCACTCCTTCACAAAGTATTAAAATGAGTGAGAAGTGTTTCTTACAACCCTTATTGGCAGCCTACAGGGGAAGAGAAGCCACAGTGGTTTTTTTCTGTTTCAAGAAAAACAAAAGTGGGAGACTGGTCTTAGATTAAAATCATTATATATATTTTTTAATTTAGCTGCATTTACATATCTAACAATTTGTACAGTTTTGTAGAGAGAGGGAAAATACATTTACACATATACATATATCAAGTTTTTATATATATTCAAGGGAGGAGTTGAAGTATAACTTATTTTGTCCCACCTCTGTTCTAATCATGTAATTACTTTATTCTGCTTCCAGTTTTATGTCAAATGTCCCAAGTCTAATTAAAGACAGATCCACAAATCAATATATAGCTTCTGTACTCTAATGACAAAATTTTAAAAAATAAGTTGCGAACCGCCCTGCGACAGACTGGCGACCTGTCCAGGGTGACCCCGCCTCTCGCCTGAAACATTCGCTGGAGATAGGCACCAGCACCCCTCCTGACCCCACTTGGGACAAGGGTGTAAAGAAAATGGATGGATGGATGGAAATTGCGAACGAGGAAATGTAAAGGAGTGAAGAAAACCTAACCCGATTTCACACCTGCAGACAAGCCTGGAGGAAGGGTGACATTCTGGGTCTGCTTTGCTTCTTCAGACCCGGGATGATTTATTGTAATCGATGGAACCATGAAGTCTGCCCTATAACTACAAAGTTCTATCTTCACTTTGTGACCTTACATTCTAAGAACACTACGGTTACTCAGCAGGCCAGTGATCCAACGCACTACTTGCAAGTCCACCTTTCTAATGGCTAAAAACAAAAAGGTTTTGCAGTGTCCTTGTCAGTTTGGGTTAAGAAATTAAATAGTCCATTAATTCTAGAAAATTCTCCAAAGTGTCTAAATAAAGACAATTCTGACAGAAAGGGGCCACAGCAATTTAAAAGACCTATTGCTAGTCTTTGAGAATAAGACTTATTAAAGGGCCAGTATTATGTGTTTCCCAGGCACATAGTATCATTTTGTTGCAAGTAACTATGTTACTGCTGTTAATGTCAAATATGACTTTAAGGAGATTTTACTTTGTAATTTAACGCCTTAAAATTGGACCTCTGTCTCTTTAAAAACTACCTGAATATATAGAATAACCAGGCTTTTCCATTAATGACAACACTAAGTAGAGATGTGCCGATCAGGTTTTTTCCTGCCGATCACCGATACCGATTACCCATGAGGGCCGATCACGGCCGATCACATAATTATTATTTTTTTAATCATGAGCAGTACCGGTTACATTATGTGGAAAAAGGAACCATGAATTCACCTTAATTTAGACAAAAACTTGTTTTTAATAACTTTTTCCAAGAAAAAAACATAACAGGCATTGTGCAAATTGTACTGCTATCGGTAATACTATCTTTAACAGACTGAAAACATGAAGGCTCTGAAGAGGCTAAATAATGCAAAAAGTAAAATAAAACCTCTCAACATTGCCAAAAAATTCAAGTATAAAACTTTACATTCAAAGGCAAATACAAGTTCCATTATAATAAACAATCCTGAGTTACTGAATGAAAACTTCCCGATATCATGGTGGCTAGCTGATTACTGCTAGCTCTGATTGGCTGTTTCTGACTGAGCGGAGTAATTATGCAGAACAGGGAGGAGATCGATTATTTTTTTCAGAGATTATTTGTCTCATGTTATGACAGCGAAAATTTTAATACGTATGTAAAAAGAAATTTCTAAGTTAGATGCTGCAGCTTTAAGCAGAGGCCAATCGATCGGCACACCTCTAACACTAAGGGTTAATCAGGGCCAAACTGTGAACGAAGTAAATCAAAAATTCTTTTCACACATAAATTGGCTGCCACAGACTCTGGGCCTTACCTTTTTTTGTTTTGTGGTCATTTTTAATTTTGGGCAGGTGGAATCTTTATTTGCTTCCCTTTGGAGAAATTCTGCTAGAAAAATCCCAGCATACAGCCCCACAACATCAGAAAAGATCAAGTAAATAATTTGTGAGGAATTTCCTCACAAATTGGACTGAGTCACAACCAGTGTATGTTCATTTATAATGCAACCCTGTTAAACTAGTTGGATAAAAACTCTAAATCTTATTCCAACTTGGAAATTATGTTGCCTGTGACAAGTTCTGAACCAGAACCAGAACCAAAGCCAAGTCCTGAACCAGAACCAGAACCAAGTCAGGCTGAATGTAAATACCACTGTTTCTGGAGAAAAACCAACTGATGTTCAAGTCCAACTGCCTGTAGCGTCCAACCAGACCAGGTGATAAGTTAATACTTTAGGATTCTCTCGTGCTGCATTCAGGTACAGCTGGGACACAAGGCTGTCACAGAATCCAAACAATTCTAAAGTGATTTAAATATGTTTTATCTTAAATACAGCCGTAGTCTTATTCACAAAAAAATGTAGACATCAACTTTGAGTATTTCCGTATGGTTATAGGCATTGGCTGTGCCTGCCTATAGCCCACTACTTTAACCAGATCTACAGTCAGCTCTATGCTTTCTGCTTTTTGACATTTTAGAACAAAATGAAATGAAAATATTTTCAGAATACTATAAGTTCCACCAAAAATAAATAAATAAATAGTTTCATTTGTTGTTTTAATTCTACCTTCAGTGCAAATTGTTTACTTCAGACAAGAAAGCAGCTTGAGAAACACGCCTGGTCCCAATTAGAGAGGTAACGGATTAGCCTGCAGTTCTTTTATCCTTTAATGATGTTTGGGAGTGGTTCACTGATCCCTATCTTAGACAGCAACAATAGATTTGACTGTGACAAACATCAGGAAGTGATTTACTTCTTAAAAATCCTCTCCAACCTCCAGTAGGAAATAACGTTACATAACCCCTCATGGAGAGAATTTTGTTGGATTTTAAAAAATGTTTCATGCAGCATTTATTGCATTAAGGTGTATTTTCTCCTCCGGCAGTGTTTGATCTGGCCGCAGGACTTCAGTGCAGCTCACCTCACACGGTCTCACACACACAGTAATGATCGTATACTAAATAAGCTTGTAATAGTGTTGTGGGCGTATACCGGCATGAGTCACAGTAGCAGACGGGAGCCCTCATTACTAACAGATGAGTTTCCAAGCTGCTGCTGCTCTTCTTTTTCTCTTTTTTTTTTTTTTTTACAGCTCCCTCATTTTGCTGAGCAGAGCATCTGGCAGTGGAACGCAGGAATACAGGCACAGAAATGTGGGTTTGATTTGCGGAATAAAATCCTAATCTTCCTCTGAGATATCCCTCAGATATCTGTGCACCGTGTTCACATGAAGGTGGAGCTGAAATAGCTGTTGCCAGGGCAACAGATCAGCTTAGTGCGCTGAGCCGACTGCTCGGTGATTGGCTGGCTGACTGCTTCTGAAAGACTATGGTGGTTGAGTGGATGTGTCTGTCGGTGAGCAGCAGCCATCTGTCCGCGGCACAGGGACTGCCCATAGCCCAGCATGTAAACACAGGCCACAACTAATACAGCAGTTTGTCTTGCTGTTGTTGTTTTTACAGAAAGAATGTGACATTTTGCTCTCAAAAGCATTAACTATCCTAATTTATTTTCATATTTGCATCCAAGTAACCACAGCTTCTGCTAAACATTTTTATGTATTATTAAGCCTTTTCTAAGTGTGTTTTTATTTTCACTAATTTGTGAAATTCTGTTAAAATGTGCTTGAATTTTTAGTCAAGCTGCATATTTTAACAACAAGAAGGGATGAACCGATCCAGTTATTTCAGTTCCGATGCCGATTCAGATATCTGAGGTTGAGCATCAGCCAATTGGTACAGAAAAACAGTCCTGAATTTACTTTAAACCTTTCTTTTTATAAACGCACACAGAATTGTACTGAACTGCATATTTCTTTGGTAACTGCACCAGTAAAGCACACTTAAATACAACAATAGCTTTGGTCAAATATGTAAAAACAGCACAGCTTTAATTTGTCCAGTCAGTACAATTAGGAGTAAAATAAGTAATAATGAAACTAAAACTGACAAAAATAACAGGCTGACTACCTTGGTTAAATATGTAAAAATAAACTGCAACAAACCTTTCAAATGGTCCAGAAAGTGTAATTAGGAATTCTAAATATAATGTAAAATAAACAAGCCATCACTCAGAGCTCTTCTCATAAAATTAGATTGAATAGATCGGTCCCTATTGGGAACAGAGTCTTCGATACCCGATGTAGAATTTTTTCAGTATCAGGACAAATACAGATATGAATTTCTTTGCTAGGTTTGATATTTTGTATAGATTTGACTCAGGAAAGGGAAAAGAAAACTGGCTTTATGACAAGTTAATGATAACAGAGTGCTTAAAACGCCAACATTTGTTTCTTCTGTTCAATAGATATTTTATGCTTGATCGAATCGTACATCGGAGTGAAGTTCATTACACACACTGTGTTCTGTTTGTCAGTTTTCTGTTTCCAAGTATTTGGAAACAGAAATCTGAACTGCCAATGGAAATTTTAATAACTCTTGTAATAGAAAATTTCATTTTAAGTATTTCATTTTAATTTTATCTAAATTTGGATCGACAGTGCGTTGTGTATATGAATGTTTTTCTTTAATGTTTTGTCACTGTGTAAGTGTGAGAGGGCTTGCATCTATGAGTTTATTCTCCTCTAGTAAGGGAGAACCAGAAGTTTCTGTTATGACTCCTTGTCAGCTCTCATTTCCTGCCAGTCATGTTGGGTGTGAGTTTTTTCGACAAAAGTCCAACTGGAATTGTTCCCTCCAGTGAGGTGAGGGTCAGTGGGTAAAGATGTGTCTCTGTTGTCCACCTGGTAACGGAGATCAGTTCAGACTTGGGGTCTATTTTACTGACTATATAATCAAGTGATGTGTGTCCTTCAGGGCTTTTCTGTGTTCAGTGAGATGGGTTTTCAAATGCTTTTGCTTTTGAATAAAAATAAAGACAAAGATTAATCTTTCTCTAGTTATTGGAACAGACTTTCCATATATGATAACAGAAATGTCCACTGTAAAAACGAGCAGCATTCTAGATAGATGTTTAAGAACTAAACACACTTCCACATAGAGAGCAGCCAGAATCACAGCTAAATATGTCATAAGAGTTGAAATGCAGTGTACTAAATATAAAAGTGCTTTTTGAAATGAAATGAGTTTTGTGTAGAAAGCCAAACATCACAGAACAAAGAGCAATTACTGTGTGCATTCTTGGACATTTTGTTCCCTTGTGGACTTGGATCCTCTTCCTGTTGGATGGAGGAGGAGGTGATGAGAAAGAAAGAGATAAAAAAAGAAAAGAAAGATTTTTGAAGAATCTGAACATATGCCCTAATGCAGACGTGACAAGGGACATGTAAGAGTCAGGTGGGCAAAAAAACACAGGAGTGTTAAGGGAAGCTGAAGGAAAGGCCAAGCTGTCAGCTTGAGGTCATTTATTATACATCAGACCACCAAAGCTCCTCATTTCCCTCTGACTTCATTCTGCTTTTACTTTCTCAAAGGAATGTCCTCCTCAAAGAAGGAATAACAGCCAAACAGAAGAGAGAAAATATAACAATAATTGAAATAATAGGAAATAAAGAAACCTCATAATGAACGATTTTTTTTTAGTTTCTTAAGGCTTTTTGTAGGTTTTTTATTTATGTATTTATTTTTTTATTGCAGTGTTTGTTTAATTCAAATAACAGAAGAACATCAACAGCAACCAGAAGTTGCTGTTGATGTTTTTTTTTTTTTTTTTTTTTGGTTCAGAATATTTTCAGAAATCAGTTCACCAGAAATAAAACACACCCACAACATGATGCTGCCACCACCGTTCCTCACCATGTTCTCAGTATTGTAAGCGTCTCCCTTTTTCCTGCAAAATTAATGATGGCCATCATGGCCAAACGCATCAATTTTATTGCTATCAAAACCGTTGTTAAAGGGCTAATAGAGGAGTCCTATTATGATGACTTCCTGAAGGAAAGAGCAGGGATTTCTTAAAGAGATAGAGGCTCAATTTCAAGGCAATGAATTACAGCATTAACTGTTTTAAGTCATATTTGATATATACAAAGTTTTTATAACAACTGAACGTAGCATAGTTACTTGATTGTGCTTTAAAATGGCACTATGTGCCTGGGAAATATATAATACTGCCTCTTCAAAAAAGCAGGTTGAAACCTTCAGTCATGACACAACTATACTACGATACAATCCAAAAGAATCTATACATCACCGTGGTTTTCTCGTTTGTGTGCAGGGATGTCAGTAATACAAGCTGTCAGAGCTTGTATTACAGAGCTAACAAATATCTCTCCTATGATAGTGATGCTCTACTGCAGGGGTGGCCAAGTCCAGTCCTCGAGAGCCACCATCCTGCAAGTTTTAGAAGTATCCTTACTCCAACAGACCGGGATCAGCTCTACAGAGGCCTGATAACGAGCCATTCATTTGATTCAGGTGTGTTGAAGCAGGGATGCATCTGAAACTTGCAGGATGGTGGCTCTCGAGGACTGGACTTGGCCACCCCTGCTCTACTGGAAGGACCAGCAGAGTGTGTTTGCTCAGTCTGCCGCTTCGTTTTTCTCCGTAAGCACCTGCTGCTGTCAGGGTTGCCACGATGATGAGGGCACTCTGATGTGACGCTCCATTACTGACTCTGTGGCCGCAGTCATTACAGCCAGGTCACCTTAGAAACCTTATTGATCACCTGTCAGACAAGCGGAACAAACAAAGTAGGATGGGCCGGTGGGGAATTAGGAGATGTGTCACATTTACAGTCACTAGTCAGAAATCACCCTGAGTTAGAGGAACAACCCGCGTCTTTATTGATTTGATCAAATTTTGATTTTGACTTTTGTGAAATGGATGAGAAAATGTTTGACTTTTGAAACCCAGAAATTTAACATTTTTTTTTAGAAACTTTCTGAAATTGATGTCAAAATTTGTAAGATTTTTTTGACAGCAATGTACTCATTTTTTTCTATCTTCAATGGCCCAAATATGCAGTCGTAAAGTCCAAAAAAGATGTTATTTTTGAGGAACCTAAATAAAGTTCAGTCTTAAATCCACCTGAGATGCTGTGGCACAATCTTTAAAAAGCTACTCCTGCTCAAAACTCTCCAATGTGTCTGGATTAAAACCATTCTGCCAAGAAAAGTGAGCCAAACATCCTTCATAGTAAAATACAGCACACACCGGTGTAATCATTTACAGCATATAAAACATGGCTGTTCATGTAGAAGGGGCCAGTCTCCAGGTACAAAGCATAAATCCAACTTCTAGTGTGTGTGTGTGTGTATGTGTGTATGTGCGTGCGCGCTTCAAAGTCTGTAAAACCAATTCACCGGTCTTGAAACCATTAGTAGCAGAGAAACCAGATTTGAGCGTTTAAAAATAACCTTATAACAACCAGATGTGTGTGGGGGTGAATGAGTGGGTGTGTCACACACTTCAAGAAACATTAGAGAAATAAGGACAAAATAAACAAGCTTTCACACCAGAATAGGGGTGGCCAAGATGGACTTAAAGTTTTATCGGAATATTTTGTGATAATAATAAAAAGGACGATAACAACTATTTATTAGTACTTTTTATATAACTGTGTGGTTCAGCAATCATAGTAGCCCCACAGACACAAATACTGCTCCTGAGAAATGCACAGAAGTGTGATTTGTATCACTAAACTGTAAACAGTGACTGAATTTAATCATATTTTCAAAGGTATTGACATATGGAATTTATGGTGACGATAAATCAGGATTCTTATCATGATAAGAAATGCATCGCAATAAATTATATAATATATGCCCACCCCTACATCTGAATAATGATTTTGATGTTATGATTGTCTGAGCAGCATCATTGAGACAAAGTAAAATCAGAGTTTTTACAACCCTTAACAATGTTGTGAGTGGATCTGAACAGCTTTAAACAAACCAACTCCCACCTCATGTTCTCCCCATGTGCCAATGAAGAACTCTGATTCTCTACTGAACAGAAGTGTTTTTGTTCCCCAACACACAGAGAAGCTCTTTTGTTTCCCAACAGCTGCACAAAACCATTAATAGTCAAACACACCATGTTTACCGGCGCCCGCAGTGGTTAGCACTGCTGCCTTGCTGGAGGAGGGTCTGCAGTTTGAATCCCAGTAACCTTTCTGCAGAGTACATGTTCTCCTTACACATGCATGCTTCCTCTCTGGGCATTCCAGCATCATATAGCAGTCCAAAATCATAAATTTAACTGATTACATACTAAATAGATGTTTGTTAGTCCTGTGTGTCTGTGTGTTGCCGTGTGATGGACTGGTGACCTGTCTGCTTCTTGTCCACATATTGCCTTACGGTGTGGTGTGAGGTGAAACAGTGTGTGAATGTGTTAATGGAGCTGTCAGCAGCCGGCGGCCCTGCACCAGCCATCAGACTGATCAATCAGTGGCTGCCTCACTTTAGTCTGCTGCCTCCAAGTCATTACTGTCTGAACACGGCTGCAGCGTTCAGCTCTGGTTAGCCTTCCAGCAGATGAGTCAGGGCAGACATTACTGCTGGGTTCCTGATGTACCACAGTGTGACAGGTTACTCTGGGGCAGACGTGTCCAAATGTCTGTTTACGGCCCCTGGACTGAATTTGTGCGGTCGCTTGAATGATACACCTGTGCAGGTGTAGTCTTTTTTTTTTATCCAATTAGGACAAAGCTATTTTTTTTAAATAAAGAGGAATCTAAGTAATGTTTTAATTGCTGAGAAATGACTTAATCTTTTTCAGTTGTCTACAGCCCAAAATAAATTAGCAAAATGGTTGCTGAAGTTTTGTATTCATAATGATTCCTACAGAAAAGTTTGACTATATTGTCTTTGTTTAATTAAAATATTTCATGCTTTGTTGTTGTTTTTAAGCAGCAACAAAATTCTTTACAAAACCTTTTAGTGTTTTTGTCATGTCCTGGGTTGCTTTGAGATGATTTGGGGTTTGATTCATTGATTCTAGTTTCATTCCTTAGTTTCTTTCTTTTATTAGAAAGAAACTGAGGCCTTGTTTCTGTTTTACCATAGATCTCTTCTTCCTAGTGATTCTAGTGTATTAGGTTTATTACATGTCTGACTATTCTTTACTTTCTTAGATTCATTTTCTTAGTTTCCTTGTTTTAACTCTCTCACCCTTGCTGACCCTGTCTCTCCTCAGCCTTCTGCTCTCTCCCCTCACACCTACAATCTGTTACTAATCAGCCATCTCTTCCTTGTTCAGTAATCAAGCTCCCCAGTATATTTACCACTTATAAATATACTAAGACGATTCTTGGTAATTATTCCCATTACGTCTTAGTTTCTTCCTGGTTCTCATTTCCCCGTTGTTAGTTTACCCTGACTTGCTGCATTGTTTCTGGTTGTTGTAAGTTTTCATATGTATTATTAAAGAAAATTTAACATTATCCATGTTCCTATCTCCTGTTTGCATTTTGGGCCATCCACAAACTCAGTGCTCATGCCAGTTTTAGTTGGGGAAAAAATTGGCCCTTGAGTGTCCTTGATTTTGGCTCATGTAATAAAAGGTTTGGACACTAAATTGCTTTAGGGGTAGACATATCTGAATGATGACTTCTTGTGTTAAAGATAGTGGCTGTTGTCTCTTGTGCCGTCATCGTTTTAAGGAAAAAACCTGAATAACAAGTGTAGTTCCTCCTCGGCTGAAGTGATCTTAGAGCTCTTCCTGTTTTGTCTGCAGGTGAGCCTGAGTTTAAATACATCGCCAACATGCACGGCAACGAGGCCGTGGGCAGAGAGCTGGTCATCTACCTGGCTCAGTACCTCTGCAATCAGTACCAGCAAGGCAACGACACCATCATTGAGCTCATCCACAACACCCGGATCCACCTGATGCCCTCCATGAACCCAGACGGCTTCGAGAAGGCAGCCTCACAGGTCAGGACACTGCCTGAAAAGTTTGACAGATTTATTACACTTGCATCAAAAGTCTTTTAAAGAGGCGGCATAATGGGAAAAAAGTAAACTCCAACCTTTATTTGATTACATTCTTTCAGTGAGAAAAGTCAGAACCAAGGTTAAAACTCACAAAAACTAAGATGGAGAAAACATTTTCATTAACTGAATGAAATAAACATGACAATTAATGGGGACAAACTGAAACTAACTGGAACTATGTTGTGCGTTTATAAACTAAAACATACTGATATTCTTCTATGAAATATATGAAATTGTTATATTTTCCTATCCAAGCAGTTTATGTCAGCTGTCTGCAAATTACTATGTTCCAGTTTCCTGCTGGCGGCGCTCAAAATGACAACAGCAAAAGTTGGGAGAAAACTCCAGTCAGTTCTTTATTCAACAATAATGGAATCCTCCCATCCATTTTTCATCCACGCATGCACAGGGAGAACATGCAAACTCTGTGCAGAAAGACCCAGGCCGGGAATTAACCCAGGACCTTCTTGCTGCAAGGCAACAGTGCTACCAACTGCGCCACTGTGCAGCCCCTTGCCCATTAACCAATTAATGTATATTTAATCACAATACAATACTGTGTCTACACCTAAAATTAACCAAAGTATTAACAAACTATAGCTACTACAATATTTAATAAAATAAACTAAAATTGGAATTCTTTATTTTTACCACAAAACCAAGTGATTTTTTTTAACATAGAAGATATTTATAAATATGGGAAAGTTTTTTTAGGGGTTCTTTAGGTTTGGGGTCTTTACATCATAATAATTGATCACTTGCTCCTACACTGGATTTTCCTCTCTTCTTCTCTCTTCGCTTCAGCTCAGCCCTCATGTTTTCTGTTGGATTCAGGTTAAGTTTCTGTCCAGGGTCTTCTGTTTTCATCTGACCTCATGTTTTGGATCATAATCCTACAGAAAGGCCCCGTTTTGACCCGTTTTCAGTTTCCTGGCTGAGGCCAAAAGGCTTTAACTTGAAGCATTCCTGCTACATCATCATAATTCCTCCATCATATTTGTGGGCTTTGGGTCCTTTTCCTCATATGTCCATTGTTTAACATCTAATATAATTTCATGAGACTGTTATTTAAGTATCTATAGCACTTTATTTTAAAGTGAGGCCAAGGTAGTGTGATACGCTATTGGTACAGAATTTGTACAAATGTTGGCTGCTGTATTCAGCTGCATTAATTGGTGTGTTTGTACATTTTCTAACCTCTTCTTCCTGTTCTCCCTGCGAAGCCTGGAGAGATCAAGGACTGGTTTGTGGGCCGGAGCAACGCTCAGGGAGTGGATCTGAACCGCAACTTCCCTGATCTGGACCACATCATCTACATCAATGAGCGGGAGGGCGGGGCCAACAACCATCTGTTGCAGAATATGAAAAAAGCCGTGGATGAAAACACGAAGGCAAGCAATTAGTCAAAGTGATTCAGTGACTTATTTACTCAGCTTTTGCAACTCATCCCCAAGCCAGTTCCTTCCTGTTATGTCAGAGATCTTTACAGTACTAAGCAAAAGCTTCAGCCCGCCCCACAAATCATATTTTTTTCTGCTTTAAGGGAACCAAAGTTTCTTGTCGTTTTGTGAAGTGGTCCCTGGACTTTGTCTAGATTCTGTCTTTTTTCCAGTCCAGTTTTTAAACAACTTGCCTTAAAGTGACTAGAGGGGGAATGTCTAAAAATAGCTGACAGTAGATATTACTTCAAAAGATGCTTTTCCTGTAAATTTGGTTGGTAGTGTAGCTATTTTAGATTTTAAAAGTAACATTATTTATTTACCAACATTACTTATTTTGTATACAGATTTTAAAGGGGCAGTACTATGTAATATCAACTTTTTTGAGCTTTACATCATGTTGTAATGTTATCTCATCAAAAACATACCTGGAGTGCTGCCTTGATTCTTTCATGCATGTTTAAGAAATCCATTAATCTCCCGTGGCAACCATTAAGATGTGCACTTGGGTGGTAACAAGTGCAGGTAACATAGCTACTCGATTGTCCTATAAAATGGCACTACGTGGATGAAAAGTGCACATTACTGCCCCTCCCTTTAAAAATAACATCTTTTCTGTCTTTCCAGCTGGCTCCTGAGACCAAAGCAGTGATCCACTGGATCATGGACATCCCCTTCGTCCTGTCAGCCAACCTGCATGGAGGAGACGTTGTGGCCAACTATCCCTATGATGAGACCCGCAGTGGTGAATATGAATCTTATACACATATGTTTTTGTTCAGTACGAAGGTGTTTTTGTGTTTGTCATTAATTTGCTCAAAAATATTTCAGCTATAATAAAAACACCAAATACTTTATTAGTTTAGTCTCTCCTCATAAAGTTAGTTGAAACCAGAAGGAAAGTCTTTGATTTGACTCCTGCCTCTGTGTTATTACAGAGCAACCAGACTGTTGTCTTCTAATGTGGAACAGATGCATGTGTTCTGCTAACACTTTATAACGGCTGTTAAACATTTCCTGGTTGTTTTTCTTTCGCCTCACGCCGATCCTTTAAAGAATCCGCTCACGAGTACAGCGCCAGCCCGGACGATGTGATGTTCAAGTCTCTGGCCAGAGCTTATTCCATGTTCAACCCCGTCATGTCCGACCCACACCGACCTCCCTGCCGTAAGAACGACGACGACTCCAGCTTCAAGGACGGCATCACCAACGGAGGGGCCTGGTACAGTGTGCCGGGAGGTGAGACTTCCTGCCACGCAGCGTTGTTCTAGGCAGCTCTTTTCTTTCTGCTGTGTTTTGTTCTATTCGGTTTGGAAATCACCTGTTAAAGAGCCAGAGTGTGGGATGCAGTGGCATCTAGTGGCTTAAATCGCACATTGCAACCTGGCTTTTTCCATGTGGGGAAATTAAACAAAGCAGGCTGGGCTGTGGTTGCTAATGTTGGACATGGATTTTTACTTGACAACATATGTTAAGAATAATAGAATTTAGATAAATTGGAATGCTTAAAAAGAAACTAAAGAATGGGAAATACATTTATTATTTTACCTATTTATTGTTCGTTTTCTAAATGGTTTTAAAACTGATTCAAATGGTGGCTCAACAGAATAGATGTCCATCTAAAAATAAAACACAAATCTTATTGAAAAGTTCATGAATTTTTGTGACTCCATCACTAAGTGAAACATAGATTAATTCAGACACAGATGATTTTTTAACCCTTTATTTTTGTTAATTATGAAAATGTACAGTTATTTAAAACATGACTTTTGATATAGTATTACATCAAACCATTAAAAATGTTAAATACAGAAATGTGGGATTAAAGAAAAGTGTGTTTAATATTGGCTAAAGGTTCTTATTTTTAATCCGACCAATGAACCTCAATATATTTTCTATGTTATTGAGATGTACCTTCATTAGTTTAGACCAGTGGTTCTTAACCTGGGTTCAGTCGAACCCCAGGGGTTCGATGAGTCGGTCTCAGGGGTTCGGCGGAGCCTCTGCCATGGAGGTAAAGACACACTTGTGTAAAGTCGTGATGATGCGCCGTTTTGCCATCACTTGCTGCAGAGGATCACGTTACATTGCTGAGCCAGTCAGAGCTGTGGAGGAGCACTGATTGAAGGAGTTCCACTCTCAGCATGGAATTGAACTTGTGTCTTTAATTACTCACAGTTTTTACCAAATTCTGTAGCTTTCGGTGTACTTCTAAATCTGCTCCTTAGTCGCATCTTTTCGGGCCTGCTACTGCCTCTAGTGGCGTGGGGGTGGTAACACAACTAATATAATTACATTACTAAATCAGAATACCGCAAAGTCTTTACTATTTATTATAAATTTTTCATTCTCTTAAGAATGTAGAGCTAATTAAATGATCTAAACAAGACCTTAAAATGGTTCCAGTTTCTCTCGATGGCCAACCTGTTGAAACCGTGGCAAATTTTAAATACCTTGGGTCGTTCCTGGACAGTCAGCTCAACTTTGCTGAAAACACTGACTATATTTTGAAGAACTGTTCTCAGAGACTCTACCTTTTAAGAATACTTAGTGATCATGGGGTGGACCCAACTAGACTCCAGTTGGGTCACCACTATGTCTTGAAATTGGAGGAAAAAAATCATATTTTATTCATCACTACAGAAGGGTTCAGTGAATCCGCATATGAAACTGGTGGGTTCGGTACCTCAAAAAAGGTTAAGAACCACTGATTTAGACACACTTGGGCAGGTTTTTTTTTTTTTTTTAGCTTTTTAAGTTTTCCTCCTAACAGATTGTTTTTCAACTAAATTGCACAGAATAAATATCACATTATCTTCTCCAAGAAAGCTTTGAAATGAATTACAACGGTCTCATTTTAGGAAATCACCTTAAAAAATAAATAAATAAAATTCTTACACCTTTGAGATTCATGTGAAACTTATGTGTCTATGGGGGATTGTCAGTTATCTTCACTTGTATCATCAGTTTCCTGGTCTTCCAGCTCTGTAAAACTACTGTCCTGTTATAGGGATGCAAGATTTCAACTATCTGAGCAGCAACTGCTTTGAGATCACCCTGGAGCTCAGCTGTGACAAGTTTCCCAACGAAGAGATGCTGAAGAACTACTGGGAGCAGAACCGCGACTCCCTCGTCAACTACATTGAGCAGGTTGGCATCACTCTGTGTTTAGAAATCCTGAACGTCATCGCCTTGTGTCAGACACAGCTTAATCAAGAAAATATTCCTTCATTTCAAGTAACGAGACTCCAGTTTGTGATACAAAAAAAACTATCTGGCAGTTGTTTACAGGACAGTAAATCATAGAAAGTCACCACAGTCAAAATAATATTTAGTTGTGCATTTGTTGCTGTAAATATTACATCTTTAAAGGTATTATTATTTAATAACATAAATGAAAATATTTTGCACTTATCTTATTCTTTTTTTTAATAATGTGGTGACATCTGCCACCAGAAAGCTTCTTTGCTGAGTTTTTGAATTTTCTTTGTGCGTTGGGCTCAGACTCATCGCGGTGTGAAGGGCTTTGTCCGGGACCTGCAGGGAAGCCCCATTTCCAACGCCACCATCTCTGTGGAGGGAATCGACCATGACATCACCACAGGTAATGACCTCACAGAAAATGAATAAAACCCCAATGACAAATCTGTTGTGCCGCATGATTAAAAAAAACCCCACACATTTTGACAACTCAACGACCCCATCTTGTGCCCAAAACGTGTACTTCATCTTTTTTTCTGAATGAGTCTATAGGTGACGTGTTCATACAGTGAGCTGCTGAGGTACTGACGGCGGTTTCATTTTTTACATTTTGTCTCACTAAATAGAAACTTGAAGTGGTTGCTCTGGGGTTTCATGATGTTGTTATGTTCAGCCTCCACACTTTGTAAGGACCTCTGTTTGCTGCAGTTACAGCTGCTGGATGTTTAGACTATCAGCTTTACACATCTACAGACTGAATTTCTCCCCATTCTTCTTTGTAAATTAGATTTTTAAAGAGACAGAGGTCCAATTTCAAGGTTTTAATTTACTAAGTACAATTTCTTTTAAG
>NW_015114307.1:130681-137928 GCF_001443285.1 Poecilia latipinna | reverse complement strand
TATATATATATATATATAAACAACTCAAGCTAACATAGTTACTTGATTGTGTTATAAAATGTGCCGGGAAGACATAATTCTCCCCCTTATAGGCAATTTCTGAAGTTTTGGGTTTTTGCATAAAGGGGGCTGAATGCAACTGCACACCACACTTTTCAGATTTCTGTCTTTAAAGAAATGTGAAAAACATTCATAAATTTCCTTCTGTTTCACTATTATGCCCTACTTTGTTTTAGTCTATCATACATAATCTCAATAAAATACATTACAGTCTGTGATAAGAAAAAAATGTGAAAACATTTCAAACGGTATGAATACCTTTACAGAACTGTTGATCACGGCATCAGCGAGGTAAAACACTGATGTGATGCTTTTCATAGCTCAGTATCAAACATTAAACCATACATGTGTGTCTTACAGCCAAAGATGGAGACTACTGGCGCCTCCTGGCTCCAGGAAACTACAAGGTGGCCGCCTCTGCTCCAGGGTTCCTGACCGTCATCAAGAAGGTGGCTGTTCCCTACAGCCCTGCCACCAGGGTGAGACCCATAGGCAGTGACAGCAAACCAAAACAAGTTCTGTATATCTCTTCTCCCAAACTGAATGCACTCTGGTTCTCTTCATCTCCTGTTCTTTGACCTTAGTTCCTAGAAAGAAAAGTTGAAAACAGTATAGTTGTTGTCAAAAATGTTGGCGTCACCATTTAACTTCATTTTAAAGCTGTAGAAAGTTTTCACCTGTGAAACCTTGAATCTACTTGTAAAAACAACGTGTTCTGTGATGCAGAGGGAGGGTCTCTCCCAGGTCACCATTTGGCTTATTAGATCTTGGTTGGTTCATACTGACCTAATCAAAGTGTTTGAATCCTGCTGGAGCAGATTGCATCAACTGTAATTGCATCACTATCATTCTGTGCACCTTTTCAGAACAATAGTAACATGTTCTGACCACTCTGGTCTCAGGTGGACTTTGAGCTGGAGTCCCTGATGGAGCGGAAGGAGGAGGAGCGGGAGGAGCTGATGGACTGGTGGAAAATGATGTCGGAGACGCTGAACTTCTGAGCCGTTTCAGACCACCTGCACATCCGTGTAAAATACATCCATCTTGTGTGCCCGTCCCACTCTAAAGAGTATATATTGTCTCTCTTTTGTTCCTTTTACAAATATAATTTGACTTTATCTTCATAATACCTGTAGGTTGTTGAAATATGGAATAAAAAGCTGAAAACTAAGGAGGAGCTTGGTGGCAGGTAGTTTGGTTGCAGTGAGACTGCTTTTTGTTTCTGTGGTGTTATTTCACATGAATGGTGAGCATGGCCTATATAACAAACTGATGACTAAAGTCATGAGTAATTATGTATGTAGAAAAGCTGTTTATATCATCTTTTTGTTGTCCTGTTTTAAATGTCTCTGTTTCTCTGACCTTTAGTACAAAAAAAATCCACATTTCCTACACCTTTTAACAACTGTGAGCACACTTGCTGATCATTCACCCTGTTTATTAAAAATAAATCAACAACACTATGGTTCTGAGGTAATCAGGGACATTAAAACCACTGTAACTTCAATGTAAACAGTCTGTCAAGACAGGCTGATAATCCTGTATGTTATTTATTTTTTAGATTTTCTTATTTTAATCTTAAGCACACACTTAAGCTAAAAATGGATGTCCGTAATATATACTGTATTTATAAACTGCATATAACTAGAGATGTGTGTCGTTTTTGTTACTAAGATATAAGAACATGAGGCCAAAAATGCTTAAAAATATTTATTTGAAAGCCATTCCTTTGCATGTGCACTGCACAAAAAATAGTATGAAACATGGTACTTATATATATATATATATATATATATATATATATATATATATATATATATATATATATATATATAATATGCCAAGTTTGAGAAGAGTAAAGGTTGATTGAATGTATAAATACAGAAATAGATGTGAAGCGTGAAGAATAATCTGATTAATAAAATTCCCCTCTTTATGTTGTCAAGCTGCTTTTTTGTCTTTCTTCTGTTCAACTCATTCCAATATTAGCAGCCTCCTCAACCAGAGAGAGCACACAGTCATGGCAGAATATTTATGTATGGAGTTTTTTTTGTTGTTTAGATAAAAATAAAAGTGTCAAATGGATTTTATGTGATTGCAAAGAGCTTTGCTGCACCTTGTAACCCTCCTGCGGTCTTAGCATGTGTTACGCAGCAGATGTTACTGTCAGACAGCGGGAGGGTAGGAAGGTGTACCGTCAGACTGTCAGTTCATGGAACTACATGAAGTTTTGAGTTCGACACAAAACTCATAGACGTGTAGGCGGGGTCAGTGTGACCTCGCTGGATCACGCACAGGGCAATGAATAATTTGCAGGGTCCAACTGACTGTCTTTTAAGATTTTTAAAAGCATGCAAGACAGTAATTTTTTCACATTTTTTTTTTGTTACAGCTGCAAAATTGTGTTTTCTCAAAATTTTATGCAACAGACCAACATAAAATAGGTAATAATTGCTAAGTGTAAATAGAGTATTACATGGTTTTCAATAAGCTAAAAAATAATTTACTATACTCAGAAGGTAACCAAATTAGTACATAGAGTCCAACTTTTTTTTTTTTTTACAGTTTTTCTGTGAAGAACTCAGAGCTAGAGAACATTAGTGAACAGAGCATCATGGAGAGACATGACCTGCATGGCCAACTTTAATCAGAGAAACAGATGCGGGAGTATTCTAATGTTTTTTTTTCTCTTTCTGATGAATTTTCCTTCTGACTGTTTTAGATGTTTGAAAACTCTTTTGTTTGCTGAAAAAAAAAAAAAAAGATTAGCAATACCATGTGTCCTGTTTGGTACCAGCCACAAGAGAAATGAAGAGTATCTTCAGGATTATTCTGGTGATGATATGTGGATTTTCCAGCATGATGGAGCTCTATGTCACTAAACTGATAACTATGCAGTAACTCAGAGAAGGTGACGGTAAAATATTTGAAATGCAGCCACAAAACTAAAGCTCTGAGTCAGGATTTAGTTCAGAAGTTGAAGTCCATCATGATACATCGAAGTAATAAAGTTTCAACATTGGACTCATGCATTTTTTTGGATCTATTTGACAATGAAAGTCAAATAAAGAGTTATGAAATTGTTTTATTTTCTCAATGGAAGATGGGAATATGCCAAATAAAATCATAAATCTGTCAAATAAAATGCTGAAGCCCTCAAACCGTGATGCTAAACGATCATCAAACTTCTACATATGACTGTGCTCTTTGATATCTAAGGTCATGTTACTGAAGTTTCCCCTTTTGTTAAATGCTATATTACCTTCCTCATTTTGATTTTGTTTTATTTTATTTTATGTTTAAGCATGTACTAGGAAAAACATCATGTAGCAGAAACTACCAGAGCCATTCAGCCTTTAATATGTTTTTATTTGTTGTGATATTTTCTTTGATAGAAATGTAAAGAATACTTTATGTAATCACAACTAGCTTAAGAATACTTTCTTCAACAAATGTTTTACAGTAGCTTAAGTCATCAACAGGCTAAATCAATTTAGTTAACAAAAAATATCTAATTTAAAGACATATTTATCGTTATTTTATGTTAGGATTGTATTTTTCCCCTGAAATATTTAATATACAAAGAATATTAAACTGTTGTCTCACAGAGTAAGTTACCTGTATTTTGAGCCACTAGATGGCAGAAAAATTTCTATCTGTGTTTGTTCTTATTCTAAGAGTAAGAGTTGAATTTTGTTAAACAAACATGACCAAATAGTTCTTCACAATCGTTTCATACGTCATTTTGTAGTTGTTTTATCTGCATCATTTATGATTTTTGTCCAATTCATATGTTTTCATTTCCTGTCTCTGACGTCATGGAGAACTTTACTATTATCTGTGGAAGATGCCATCAAAATACATGTATTTACTTTACTTTGCTGCATAAAAAAAATGCATTTGGCAAATGCCAGCAGAATTTATAGAGCGTCACTTATTTTCTCAGGAAGACAATCAATAATATGATATATGCTGTACAAAATTATCTTTATCTTAATTTTCAATTTTACTTTTAAAAAAATCATATTTTACAAGATTTTACAAGCTGCTATGTCAGTCAAAAACGTAGTAATATTAAGTTCAACTCTTACAGTTGTCCTGCTTCTGCAGGATTTACATAGTTACTTCTTCATCTTTGACCTCCTCCGGGTACTTTTCATACAGGCTGACCTATTTTCACCCTCTTAATCCATCTGTTTCCAAGTACAAAGTCAATCTAATTAGTTCATTGTCCGGATCCTTCTTGTTCTTCCCCCCAAAAAGCTTCAAACTCAGTTACAGTCTAATGAGCTTGAATAAGTGAAACTAGCAAGCACAAAGATAAACAGCAAATAGAGATCAGGAACAAGAGGGAGGAGCTGCATTCTTTGTGATTATCATGGACGTCGGAACATCCAGCTTCGGACAAATGTGTTGGGGCTTCAAATATAAATGTGTAAAAATCTTGTAAGAAATTCACATGTTATAGCATTAAATCACACTGACATTTTCAAACTTTCAACATGAGTACTGAACTTGTCTCACTGAGAAAAGTTCAGTGAAAAGAAATAATTTTTTAGCAAAGTAACCAATAGCACGATTGCTTAAATCTCAATCAGCCTCTTTATAGGGGCAGTATTAGATGTTTTTCACATAATATTATGCCATTTTCTGGCATAACGAAGTTACCTTCACTTGTTAGGAAAATGCTGTACACCAAAAGGACTTGAAAGAAATTTGATTTCAATTTAACAACTTGAAATTGGGCCTCTATCTCTTTAAGAAACTCCTGCTCTTTCTGAAACTTCCTTCAGGAAGTCATCACAACATGGTTCCTCTACTAACACTTTAACAACAATGTTTCACTGAGAAGAAGCTGCTGAAATGAACTCAACTAAGCTGATGCTAGTCTGAAGGAACTGAGTGAAGGAGTTGAGCAACACTCCCTCACTCAACAACACTCCAGGTATGTTTTTGATGAGGGAATGACATCATAGCATGATATAAAGTTCAAAAAAGTTGATTTTTCATAAAACAAATATAATTTGGGAAAGACTAAATCAGTTATTAGAGCTTTTAATTTGATCACGTCAAAAACATATTTACTTCATTTGCTTGATTGAGGATCTATGAGGTCACTAAAGAGGTGTTTGAGAATTTTATGTAAAATGTGTAAAATTAAGGGATGTGTTCAACTTTACATGAAAAGAAAATGAGACCAACAAATGCATAGGTATCATTAGGTTATGATGCTTTATTTCTATCAAATTTGGGACACATTTACCTGTGCTTTTAAATGGATGTGTAGCATCCCTGCTTTAAAAAAATAACTGCACATATCTTATAATGTGAAGACAAAACAAATCGGCATAAATTTTAAGCAAATCTTTTCAGTTTTGTTCTCCAGTAGAAGACACTGCTTCATTTCTCTCCTCTCCACTTCCTCACCAAGCAACGGTGGCACTTTTACTCCAACTCTGTGGCTGAATCTGCAGTTTAAGCTTTGGATGCTAACTCTGCAGATCAATGAGAACCTTTGCCTATTAGTCATAGCGGCCCTATTAGCATCTGCTATTAGCATCTTGTCATCAATACTATTGATTGACCAGCTCTGGCCCGAGGACGCAGCGCGACTCAGAGGAGGAAGAGGACATTAATCTGATCCGAAAGGCCACATCAGTCAGATCTGATATTAGACACGACAGCTGATGTTTTACAGTCTGATAATAAATCTGCAGCAGATTTAAGTGACAAATGAGGGTGCTGCTCCAATTATAAGTCAAGTAAATAAAGTCATTTTTTTGGTTGGCAGTGTTAAAGACAGTAAATGAATCAAGAAATTGACAGAAACAAGTGCATGTTAGCATTTTTTATTTACTTTCCTCATTCAGTCTGTCTACACAAACATGGTATGAAAAAGTTAAGATGTTCTTATAATTGGTGTTTTACTTCCAGGTAATATTTCTTCACAAATCATAACTTTTCTGCTCTACAAGAATCCAAGATCCAGTTTATTTATGAAGCACATTTAAAAACACGCAAGCTTGTCAAAATGTTGCACACATTAATAAGAAATAAATCAAACAAAAGCAAATAAAAACACATAGGTCCAGCAGACGTTTAGAGCAGAAGCAACAGAAGAGCAAATCAACATGACTAATCGAAGGCAAAGGAAAGAGACTTAAAAACCAACTGGAAGTGAAGATCTGTGTTTAAAGAAAGTTTTGCAGCCATAAAGTAAAAGGCTGGATCTCCTCTAAACTTTCGCCTTGTGTTTAGGACCAAAGGAAGCAGCTGATCGGCTCCAGGTCCAAGGAGAAAGACCATGCAAACTTTTATAAGCTATCAGTAACATTTTAAAATGAATTCTGTCCTGCACAGGGAGCCACTGAGGAGAAGCAGGACAGGACAGATCATGTCTCGGTCCATCAGTCAGGAGGCCGCAGTGAAAACATGGAGCTGGGAATCTTCCTGAGACTGAGGACCTGAACAAAGTGAATGCAGGAGAACAGCAACGACTCATCCAGGAGGTCACAGCTAACCCAGAGCAACACCTAACAGTCTGCAGACCCCACTTGTCTCTGTTAAGGTCAGAGTAAATAGAGATGAAATAGACAAAATGAGAAAATAAAGCAACTGGGCAAAAGTAGCTAAAACAAATTGTGTTTCCATTGACAACATAATTGTGGAATTGGAATAAAGAAAATAAATGTGCTTAATGCAAACATTGGAATTTTAAAAAACCCTCACAATTATTAAGTTTTTGCACTAGAATGAGATGGTTTTTCAGTCACATCAAAATGAATATTTTTCTAAAAAAATTAAAGTGTATTGATCATTGAGAAGGTGTATGTGCACTAATATTAACATTAAAGTAATCATTTCTCAATAATGATGAAGGGTACTTCTTCCATTGGCAGATTATTTTACTTATTACAAGACACTTCTCCAATATTGCCAATGGAACAAATACTTTTTCAGCAATATTACGAATTTAATACAAACTCCTATTTCTTGCTGATAATTACTTGTAAGTTAGTTTCATCTTATTTCAAGCGTACTAAGATAGAAACCAGACCAAAAGTACTGGGGATGATGTTGTGTTTTTACAATGCACTCTGTTCCCAACCCTAATCGTAACCCATAAACACCACTTCTTGCTCACAACATAGTGCAGTGGTTCCCAAACTTTTTCTTCTGCGCCCCCC
>NW_015114307.1:116379-126834 GCF_001443285.1 Poecilia latipinna | reverse complement strand
ACACACACACACACACACACACACACACACACACACACACACACACACACACACACACACACACACACAGTGTGTAAGGTCCATGCAGCATATTTCTGCTGCTTCTCTGAAAGGAAGCCTATCTGCAGGGAGCAGAGGCCAGTGGAGACTCTTCTGAGTTCCTGTCATTTCAGAGGATATTACATTTTCTCTAATCTGAATTTATGGGGACTAAGTTTAACCCTGATGACCTCATGCTGACCTTCTAAGGCAGGACCCCGCTCTGAAACTTTACCTGTTTTAAGCCGTACAATATGACTGTAAACAGATTTATGTTGTTATTAAAAACAGACACACAGACTCATGCACACACACATTGCAGTTCCTGGAGAACTGCTGTGTCGACGAATGAAAGCTCGGCGCCCACTTCAGCTTCTACACAGCAGGACGGTGTGAACGCGACGATTCAGTTGCTCCAACGGTCATTGCTCTGTTTGCACGCATTTTATGGCTTCCACTTCATGCAAATGTTGTAGTCTCACTTCTCTCTAGACTTCTTTTATCCAGTTACCCTGCTATTGCAAAAGTTTAAAAGAACAAACACAAAAACATTTTTTTATTATTTTTTCAGGTTATCAGAAAACCTGAGGTTACGCCAGTCATGCCCAAACATAATTTGACTCCCGAAATATATATACTTTCGTTTTTTCAAGAAAAAATGTTCTTTGGTTACAGAAGCTCATAAAATCATAGAGTGCACAGACCATCTTATCAGAAACACTATTAATGATTATGTCATAGGTTTAGATTAAATGTCAAAAATATTTCCCCCCATATTTGCTAAAACTGTTACCATGTTGTGACAGTGTAATATGAGACAAATAATCAGTGAAAAAAAAAAAAAAACTCCTCCCCCCCCTCCCAGTGCAACCAATCAGAGCCAGGAGGAGGGGCTTAGCGCTGTCAATCAATGCTGTTTCTCTGCATTGATTGACAGCAGTCAATGCAGAGATTGATTGCTGTCAATCCAAGTCAAAGATAAAAATTGCCCATCATGTTCATATCTATGCAATCAGATGTAAACAGAGCTGATGTCCAGAATTATAAGCAACATCTATAAGAGTTTTGGGTAAAACTGTCAGGAGGTTGCACCGCTTCTTGCATGAAATTGTGAAAAACTAAGTATTTCAGAAAACCTCTAGAATTTCATTTACACACAATATACTTACATAATGCTTAGATTTAAAGAGGTTGCACTATGAATTAGGGCATCCATTTTAGTATTTCTTGGAAATTGTTTGCCTTTTGTCATTTTCCTTTTCCATAAAAATCACATATCGTTCCCTTCTTCTTCCTTTTATTGCCTCGATTACAGAATCATTCTTCAATCTTTCAGAGACATGACAAGAATCTTTTCACTTAGGTCACAAAACTGACACATGCCCACTCAATGGTTCACATAGGCCTGCCGTGAAACTCACCAAAACCAGAGGTGGAGAGATGAAAGTGCAGAATTGTGTTGCACAAAGGAGGAAATAATAACAGAAGGGAAAGAATGGCACTCACAGCTTGGCATTCAAACAGAGGATTTCCTCTCCGTTCCTTGTCTTCCCTCCGCTCTTTCTGTTTACCCACGGCTCATATGTGGGTCTCGTACGTGGAGCGGGTTAACAACCATCTCATCACAGTCTGAACCTGAAAACTTGGAATCTGAAGTTTCCCCGCCACATCCTCCTGTGGAAATGAGTTGGTCTCTTCAGAATTTGAAAACTTCCAAGACTCCCCAAGACGCCACTAAAGGCGAAACGAGATTTCAGCAGCAGAAGGGATGAGGATATTAAACTTCAAAGACATTTTTGGGGCTTACTGAACAATATCCAAGTATTATTCACAGTTTTAATATGTTGTTGAGTCAGCAGACTGTCTTCCTGTGGCATTTCAAAAAAAAAAAAAAAAAAAGGTGATGAATGTCTCGGGCCAAATATTTGCTCCCTATAGGGGAAGTTCATGAAACACTTAAGACACTATCACAGTCAGCAGGCCTGGGAGAAAACACGTTGTTTTCTTACGTTTGCTGCACTTCTCCTTCCAGCCTCATAACAGACAAAACATGATGAACCGGTTTTATCTAAATGTTCTGCAGCAAACTCAGCAAAAATAATTACGTTGTCACTTTTACCTTGTACTTAAAGCTGCAGGGTGTAACCTTTACAAAAATATGATTTTACATATTTGTTATGGGCTGCACAGTGGCGCAGTTGGTAGAGCTGTTGCCATGCAGCAAGAAGGTTCTGGGTTCAATTCCCAGCCCCAGTCTTTCTGCATGGAGTTTGCATGTTCTCCCTGTGCATGCGTGGGTTTTCTCCGGGTACTCCGGTTTCCTCCCACAGTCCAAAAAACATGACTGTTAGGTTAATTGGTCTGTCTAAATTGCCCCTAGGTGTGTGTGTGTGTGCGCATGGTTGTGTGTCTGTGTTGCCCTGCGACAGACTGGCGACCTGTCCAGGGTGACCCCGCCTCTCGCCCGGAACGTTAGCTGGAGATAGGCACCAGCACCCCTCCCGACCCCACTGAGGGACAAGGGTGTTCAGAAAATGGATGGATGGATATTTGTTAAAAGTGTCACTATGACATCAGCTGCGTTTCTACTGACTGTGCAATTTGACATTTTGAAATTCACTTTGCTTAATGGACAAAACACTAATTTTGAAAAATCTTGTTTTTGGATAAAATGTTTTGGTGCTGAGATGAGGTGTGGGTTTTTTTTGTCTCCAATGTCAAAATTGGTTTATATTGCAACATTTGCATCATGAGTCACAGTGAGATGTTGCCACAGGAGAAAACCATGAAGAAGAAGATGACAGGAAGTAGTTGGATGATGATGTAGCTGCATGGTTTTTTAATAGATTTATCATGAACAAATATATTTATCTGTGATTTTAATTGCATTTCTTAATTAATGGAAACACTGCAATGGTGAAATTGTGCTGTTTTAACTTTAGCAGAAAGTAGACAAGGTTTTGCACACGTTTGTAATGGAAATAAAGCTAACTTAAACCTAACGTCAATGTCAAATTTGACAGCATATCCATAACGAGAAGGCAATGAAGTTTGATTATTTGTCTCATATTTTACTGTCACAACATAGTGATAATTTCATATAAAAAAACATTTTTTTAATAAAAGTTACATACTGCAGCTTTAAGCCTTAATGAAGGTCATAAACTAACCCAATAGCCACTCATTTATGATTTCATATTTAAGATATTCATTTAACAAAAATGTATGAGCACATTTTGAAATGCCTTATCAATAAGAGGTGCTGCCCATGCACAGGGAGAACAAGCTAAGATGCACTGACTGGTCTATTTGTGTACAGACACCTGGACCTAGCTCCACCTTCGAGGACGAAGCTATAGATGCAGCTTCCAAGCTTCTTAGTTTCCTCCTCATAGAGACCTACCCCATGACTCTTCCTCTTGGCTCCTTAAGACTAGTCAGCAGCAATTAGCAAACACCTGGTGGACCTGAGTATCTGCTAAGCTCATTATAGGAGCTGCTTCTCAGTGAAGTGCTGGACAAATATTGTTAAAGTGCTAAGAGGAGAGATGATATCCTGAATGTGGAGTTTCATAAAAAAAAAAAAAAAAAAAAAAGCCTCTGTCTTTTTAAAGAGACAAAGACCCAATTTCAAGGTGTTCAATTACAAAGTAAAATTTCTGTTAAGTCATATTTACATAGTATTTTTTTAACAACTGATGGTAACATAGTTATTGTATTGCCAAGTATAAGATGCCACTGTGCTTGGAAAACACATGCTGCCCCTTTTAGTCTCCAGCCAGCAGTCAGATATGTTATAAATAAACTTTAAATTACCCGTTTTCGTTACTTACATGCTTTTGTTTGGTATAAATCATATCCTTCTTAGGTAGACGTACAGTGTAACCCTTGTGGAATCCAAGGCAGTTCTCTATAGATTTATTGTTTTCAGAAGAAGAAGAAAAAAAGAGCTAATAGTAATAACAGCGGCTGCAGAGCGCAGCACTTGGCAGAGCCTCGAGGGACTGTTGTTCAGTTTGAGCGTTTCTCTTTTATCGTTGTGTGTCTGTGTGGAAGCGAATGCAGCTTCAGGGTCGGTGTGCAGGGTCAGAATGCTGGCGAGGTACTTTCACCGACTTTCAGAGACTTGCCAATCAATAACGACTCTAAATGGGGACAGAAATACCTGCACACAGCACTTCACTCCCGCTGCTGGATCCTTTTTAAGAAAGGAAGCATTTTGCTGAATAGATTGTGTAGATGTTGCCCACACAGAACTAAAGGGAAGTGGATGCAGAATGCCATTCGAGGCCTTCCACAGGCTTAATAGGCAATTAGCTTGGAGAAAAAAAAAATTTGATCATAAATGCACATCTAAAAAAAAAAACAACACACACACACACAAGCAGTCCCTGTTGGAGGAAACGACTGCTGTTCTGGAAGGGCCTCAGTAGTTAGTTAGAGAGCTTTATGGAGAGTCGGGTTTTCCACAGCTCAGCCTGGAGAATCTGTAAACAGGACCACTGAGGAAATGGCTTCCTGCTTTGCTTTGGAGAAATGAACATTTATGATCAGAGGGAAAAGCAGAACATTTAATATACAACACATTTATGCAATTTTTTGGAAAGTACCCAAGTTGATACGAATGAGTGGAATGGAACAAAGTAAATGAGCAGCACCTAAAAAGATTAATATTAATTCATGTAACTAGTATTTCTAATAAAATAGTGATACTTTATCTAGGCTTTGGAGTTGAATAATTGAAACTGTATTTTATTTATCTGTATATTTATGCATGTGTTTACCTGTAACAAGGTGGTCCTTTGGAGACAAATGCCGAGGCAGTAAAGGTTCATTCATCACTACAACAACACTACAACATACAACCGCAGCTTTAAATAGTCTCAGCTGAACTAATCATCAAATTCACCTGAGAACTGGTGAAGTCCCCTTCAATTCACAGGGAACTTCACCAGTTCACAAAGACATTTACTGAATACGTCCTATTTACTTTTTATACATATTTTATGTTTTATCCTTACAGCAGAAGCGCCTTTATGAAACACCACAAAAAACCTTCCCCCACTTCTCCATGGCCTCCCTCAGAACATATAAATGGCATCTGGACCCCCAGGGAAGTATTTGTCCAAACACAGACAGGTGAGTCATTCTTAGCACCTCCACTTCAATTTTGTATCCACACTTAACAGCTTCCACAAAAATAAATAAATAAACAAAAACATTTGCTTAAGATTTACTAACCAGCAGCTCTTTGCTCTGAGTAACAGTTATCCTCTCCTCCACCTCGCTGACAAGCAGCTGTGCAGAACCTGCATCAAAACGCTACATGCTAATTATTAAAACATTCAATAAATATTCCATGGATACTTAAAACAGTAAAGTGCCAAATCAAGTGCAACTTATAGTTTTAATAAATTGCTGAAGTAAAAATAGTCCTATTAATGAAGAACTCTTCATTACACCACTCTTTGTTTTTATTTTCATTTTTTTTAGCTGAATTTCATTTTAAAGCCCAAATGTTGATTGTGGATGAGAGGTGTTCAACGTTTGTTGGAATGTATGTTTTCTAAGTTTCATTTATGAAAAAAGTCAATAAATTGTAAACAAAAATGGACTTGACAAACTGTTTGGTTTCTGTATAAATGTTACCTCACTCTGAAGACACCCTGACCATGAAACATGATGAAGGCAGCATCATGCTGTGGGGAGGCTGTGATCAGCAGGACAGAGTTGAATACAATCCTCACTGGAGACCTGAAAAACTTGATTTGGAAGGAAGCTCTAGACATGAACTCAAAACCAGATCTGAAATGAAATGTGTTAGGATGGCCCAGTCAAAATCCTGATTACAGTCCAATTAAGAATATGTGGCAAAACAAAATGTCAGTCCAAAGTGACTCTGTTCAGTCTGAATGAGCTTGAGTTTGAAATAGGAAATGAGTGAAATGTCCAGAACTGGTCGAGACAAAACCCCAAAGATGAGGCTTGAATTATTTTCTAAAAATTTAACTTTTCTTCTTACTCATATTTAAAATGTCTTTATTGAGAAGAAAGTGGAACCAAAGTCAAATTCCTTTTTGTGTGGCTAAACGTGAATAAACGGTTCCAATTTTTACTCCTGAATACAGAAGAAGATTAGTGGGGAAAAAAATCTGACTTTTTTCGCAGAATTAATGACATTTATCTTGGAATTCTGACTTTTAATCTTAGAAGATTAAAGTCAAAATCCTGAGGGGAAAAAGACAACATTTTGAGATTAAAATCAAAATTCTGAGATTGATTTTTTTTTTTCTTTCCAGATTTAGAACATCACGCATCATATTTCTTCCATAACACCAACATGCACTTTTCAGTGTTTGTGAATGACAAAGAATCCCAAACAACAGAGAAAGTAGAAACGGGGCAAAATGTGAAATAAATAAATAAATAAATAAATAAATAAATAAATAAATAAATAAATAAATAAATATCCAAGGGGAGTGAACACTTTTGTAAGGCGCTGCAGAGCTGATCTTTTTTGCTGACCTCAGCACTGGTACTTTAGCACCCCCTGCTGGTGACGGCCGACACCATGATTAGTTTTGCCTTTCTGAACAGTTACAAAAAAACAGAATGCCACAGCTAAAAAAGTTTTTCAGTAGTTGAATAAACTCTCTCCTCTCTCTCAGAGATTAAACACGGTTAGCGTCAGGAAGCTGCTCCATCCTGCTGCCTGGTCCTGGTTCTGGTTCTGGTTCCTTCAGAGACTCGTCGAGGTTTATTTTGGGGACAAAGATCAGAAGTGTGTTGACCCGCAGCAAATTAACTCCGCATTTGTGTGTGTGCGTGTCTCGGTGTGTGTGTATGTGTGTGCGCGCGCTGCCTCCAGGGGATTTGCGTCCATGCCTGCGGGGACGTGGACAGCTTGCGGATGGATTGATGGCGTGACGTCACCTCTCCCAGAGGGCAGGATTAAGTCAGGAGGGACAGAGACAGCGCTCCGGTAATCTCCCCGGTGATACACGGGGGAAGCGGACACGGTCGGAACCGTGGGTACCGAGTGACCCCTCCAACCCCCCGCCCCACCCCACCGGGTCCCCCCATCCTCAGGGAAAGCTCCCAGCATGAAGGGTCCAATGCAAGCTCCGCGGGAAGGCGACGCGCCCCCGGACAGGTGAAGGCAGCAGCAGGTAAGCTGCAGAGCCGCGCAGGGTGAGCTCGTTTGCGGAGGATTTACCTCGGCAAGGTGTTCACAGGCTGCAGCGATTGTCTGTCAACAACTGCTGCTAGTACTGCTCCTGTGTGTGTTTGTATGTGTGCGTGTGTGTGTGTGTGTGTGTGTGAGAGAGAGCTGCAGTGGAAAGATTGGGACATTTTTCTTTTTTTAGCATAAAATTGTAATGAAATGAGCTTTTCAACAGCGTTAATGTTCACGCATTCATGCAAACAGAGGAGGATGCAAGTTAAACCGAACTGGCTCAAGTGTTTTACTGTAAAGCTGACAGATTTATTGGAACCCCGAGGAAAAAAAAAACCCAAATGTGTATAAAGCCTTCAAATTCACCTGGTAGAACAGCAGCTTAGACTCCAAGGTAAGTAGTGCAACCACAGATGGACTCAGAGAAGAAGAAAAGCTAATTTTATGCCCAATTAACCATCCCTCTTCTCATGATTCTCCTCAAAGTCCCGGTGAGAAGATCCGTTTTCTTCTGTCAGAGGTTACAGCAGTTTTACTCAGAATCCCAGAGAGTCCATGGTTTCATCTAGCAGAGGTTCTGCAGGCTTTACCATCCAAAGAGTCAACATAAAGACGAGGAGGAATAGATTTAGAAACTAAGTTAAACCTGGCATTTAGTGCTGTAACTGTATTTAAATAAATTATTTGGTTATTATTATTTTTCTTTTTTTCATTTTTGGCCAAAGTTATTAAGATCTCTTTTGGAGTGTCCACTTGTGGTTCCGATTGCTGCTGGTTGCAGACCCCTCTTCAGGTGACGGCGGCCCACAGCACCACACATCCTCCACCGGGTTTAACAGGCAGCATCAGAATTGATCCACATCCTTTAATGCCAAACCTGGACTGACTGATGAAAACATCCATTTCAGTCTCATCTAGTCTAAGTTCATATTTGTGGTTAAAGTTCTTAATGTTATGAACATCTTGCTAACTCCATGTTTATGTTTTTGATGCTTGGAAAGAAGATACTTTTTTTCTAATGTCACATAGTTTTTTATGTTGATACAGTCGTGTGGTTGTACTTTGTTATCCTGGCACGTTATGTTATGAAGTCTTCACCACTCAGCTCCTTCAGACTGAATGCTGTCCTCTGTTTTCTTTCATGTTTCTCACAGCAGCAAAGAGAAACGAAGCTCTGCATAACACCACATTTCTGCTGCAGTCCTGAAATGATAGAAATTAAACAATAAATGGTAAAAATACTTATGTTATATGCATTTTAAATGACACTCAGCTGTCTTTTTGTATCACTTGTTATAAAACACAAAACACACAAAGTGAATAAGAGATGCACCAGTCAGGTTTTTCCTGGTTAATACAAATGTTCATGTTTCCTTTCAGGTCTGATGTTTGGACAGATTCCCATTTGTTTCTATTTTCAAGGACTTTTAACTCATAAAAGTGAAACAAATATGCTGCTTATTCTTTGGCTGACAGAACTGTTTTGAATCCAGCAGGCAACGAAAGAATTACATCTTTGTCATTTACCATTAAAATCAGATTTTCATTAAGTTCCAAAAAAACTGAATCAAAGTAAATACAAACAGGTCCAATTCATTTAATAACAGAGGAAAAATTGATCATTTTATCAATTAATAGATTTGATCAGTCAAACACCAATCGGAGTTCATTTATCCAAAATCAGAAATCAAGATTCATATGAAAATACATATTATCACCTTCCTAAGATAATGGCTGAAGTCTTTTTTTGTTTGTTTGTGTTTTACCAAAAGACGGGTTTTATGTACCTAAATTATCTTTCGTCAAAAAGTGAAGATTTTTGAAAAGAAGAAGAAGAAGAAGAAGAAGAAGAAGAAGAAGAAGAAGAAGAAGAAGAAGAAGAAGGAAAAACAAACACTTTTGGCAAAAAATGACTTAGGCCATTATTCTTGGAAGGTGTCGTCTGGTTTTTCATTAAGATGATAAAATTCAAAATCTGGGGATGTTGATCACTTTACTGCCATTTTCAGCTGTCCTCCCTCTTTAGGCGTGGAATACTTGGGTTTTTTTTGCTTCTTCCATGACAATGAGGAGAAAAGGAGGGAATAAAAGACTGACTTCTCACGCCGTAGCTACATTTCCTATATGCATCTCTGAGCATTTATGGTTTTGCTCTCACCTACTTGGCAGTTTCCTCTAAATAACCAGAAAACCCGCAGGCAAATTTGCTGAGGTCCTGTTACTTTTACCGCTACCGGTTTTTAATTCACGCAAGCAGTCTTTAATTTGCGGGTCTGGGCCCAATGCCCTGTAATAACCAGAGCGCGCTTATTCTCCTGCAGATGCGCTGAGATCAGAGAAGGAAGAGCGCCTGCTTTCCCCCCTCTTTTTTTCCTTTGTTGGGTGAATTCAGCCGCAGAAACTCTGAATGAGAACAAAAGAAGTGAAAAGAAAGTTTTGAAAGCGTGCAGGTATGCAGTGGTGGCGGTACGTGCGTGCGTGCGTGTGTGTGTGTGTGAGGGCGGTGCGCTGACACAGCCTGAGAGAGACAGCAGAGGCTGAACCCCAGAGAGGGAGCGACATCAGTGCGGGGCAGGCTGGGAATTATGCGACGCGGATGCGTCCAGTCCTGTGTCCGCGCAGCAGAGAGACACCGCGGCGCGTCTTTACGCTCAGAGGCCGCCTCGTCCTCACCACCTCACCGCCGTTCTCTCTTCTTTCTCCCACTCCAGTCTCACCTGCGAAGCCCCGACGGAGGACCGCGGAGCTCCTCGGCGCTGAGCGACTCACGGATGCTCCGGTTAGCCATGAAGACGCGCGGGGCGCAGTAACTCCTCGCCGACATAGAGCTACGCGACCATCACCATGACCCTTTAAAGTCCAGCCGTCCATCTCCAAGCAGAAGAGGAGACGAACAGAGAGGCCTTTTTTAAAAATATATATTTTATTTTATTTTATTGCTCCCTTCAGTCCGCAGATGGACCGAGTGCCCTTGGCACTGGCCGCTAAGATGCGCTGGATCACACTGATGCTTGCGGGCTTGACTTTCTGGGGGAAACTTTCTATTTCTAACTGTTTCGACTACGAGGAGCCCGGATTTGATTATTATGAAGAGGAAAAAGTGGAGAGCATCGACTACAAGGACCCGTGCAAAGCTGGTGAGTCAATTTTCCAACTTTGATTAGTTTAAAAAAAAAAAAAAAAAAAAAAAAAAAAACTTTTCAGTAATAACATAAAAAATTATCCTCTGCGGGGGGGAA
>NW_015114307.1:61276-113243 GCF_001443285.1 Poecilia latipinna | reverse complement strand
GCGCCCTCCAACAAGGGCCCGTTAAAACTGGGGGGGTCTATTTTCCAACTTTTTTTTTTTTAAAAAAAAAAAAAAAAAAAAAAAAAACGTTTCAGTGATGACATGAATAATTATCCTCTGCGTGTGGGCACAGTGATCCTCTCACACATCTGGCTCTTATCAGGCACGTGTATGTGTGCATGAGCAATGACAGCCCGCGTGCGTCTGTGCGCTCGTGCCCAGATGATCCTTTTCAAGCAGTTTTTTGTGGCGGGATGTGTCCCGCAGCCAGCAGATCCTGCTGCGGGGCCCCGCCGCGGATCAGCCTCGAGGCGCGCTGCTTGTGACTCTCGCCGCTCTCAGATCAGATCAGAAGCCAAAGTCATGCTGCGTTCTGAGACGTGGTCGGGGAAAGCGGCTCCAGAGCGGTTTCGGCGTGTGTGCAGATGAGAAACAGCTGGAATCCAGTGTAGCATCAGGCGCTGCTGTCTTCCTCACTTTAACTCTTGAACAAATTATGCGAAAAATAATTTAGCGGCAGACTTGGAGCAACTTTGAGTAAAGCATGTTTGATGGAAAGCCGCCATGGAAGAGGTTTATGTGAACATAAAATAATTAAGCCGTCACCAGGGTCAGTTCATTTTCAGTGGAACCTTGCTCCCTTTTTAAGCAGAGCTGCGCTGTTACAAAACGAATTTAAAAGTTTCCACGATGTTTTACCGATCCACTATTTCACTTCCCATACCGATACAGATTTCTGAAGATTAGTATTGCTGATACAGATCCATTACAGAAAATAAACACAAAAAAACTGTGCTGAATTGACTTAAAACGTTTGCTTCTTTTACACACAGATAGGTACTTAATTTTTTGAAAGCTCTGCACCAGTACACACTTAAATTCACCAATAGCTCCACAAGCTTGGTCAAACCTGTAAAAACAACACAATTTGTTAAGTAAGTTCAATTAGGAGTAGAACAGCCAATGTAAAATAAGTAATAAATAAACTTAAACTGACAATAACAATAGGTTGGCTACGTTGGTCAAACCTGTAAAAATAAACTGCAACAAACCATCTTTCAAATGATTCAGAAAGGGCAATTAGGGTTTCTAAATGTAATTTCAAATAAATAATAAAGCATGATGTCACTCAGAGCACAAAGCATAGAATTAGACTAAATAGTTATAGCCTTATGGATCAGGCACACTGTCACCAATACCTGATCTAAAATTATGTTCAATATCTGCACTGATGTGGATGTGAAAATTCGATCGAAGCATCTAAGTAGAGATGCTTATGCTACACCATTTTACAACACGTAAAAACAAATAAAAATTGATTTTCTCCTTCAAATTGTATGGTAATAAAGTAACTCTTATCATATGAAAGCAACAAGAAAAAAATAGAAAAGGATGATTTACTTATTAAAGGGACAGTATTATGTAAAATTGACTTTTTTGAGCTTTACATCATGGCTCACATGATGTTATTCCCTCATCAAAAACACACTTGAAGTGTTGCTTTGATTCTTTCATGCATGTTTGAGAAATCCTCTAATCTCTCATGGCAACCACTGAGATGTGTAAAACTCCTGGGTAAGCCTAACTCTGCCTTCTAGGACAAAGTTGCAGTTTCCAAGTTTCCTAGTTTCCACTTCGTATAGCAGCCCTCCCCCCTGACTCCTCCACTCAGCTCCTTCAGACTAGCCAGCAGCAATTAGCAAACACCTGGAGGAACTGCATTTGTTGAGCTCGTTATAGGAGCTGCTACTCAGTGCAATGCTGGTAAAAACATTGTTAAAGGGTTAAAAAAGAAAAAACCATGTGATGACTTCCTGGAGGTAAAGTTTTAGAAAGAGCAGGAGTTTTTTAAAGAGACAGAAACCTAATTTTAAGGCTTTATATTTCAAAGTAAAAATTCTTTAAAGTCATATTTGATACATAGCATTTTTTTAAACAGCTGAAGATGACGTAGTTACTTGATTGTGGCATAAAATGGCACTATGTGCCTAGAGAACATATTGTACGGCTCCTTTAATAATAATTTGGGTGATGATTAAATCTAAATCTTGAAAGGGTTCTTGTGAAAAGGTGAACGTTTATCATCTGTTATAGTATAACAGATGATAAACAGTGAAGTCCAGATTTATGTATTTGAACCCGTATGTGTGATTTAGTGGTTTGGTCATGTTTTCTGTAATGACACAAACATGAACTCCACCCAGAGTGCTGACCATCTGTGAGCTGATCCCCATGCATCCCCCTCATACCAAGTATACAGAGCTCACAGCTCTCTCTGTGTGTGTTTTGATGTGTAAATTGCACAAATCTGTGTAGAAGTGATTTCTTCTTGCCACTCCGTGGCTTTACGCTGCACTAAAAACATACACTTTGTGTTGTGTGAGTGTGTCTGGATGGAAGCCCAGCAGGTCCACATGGGTTTGACTCCCTGTGCGAGTTCTGTAGGTTAAAATAACCGAGTGAAACGCAAGTGACCAATGTGTTTATTTGCAGAAAATGTACATGACATAATAAATTTATTATACTCACTGTGTCTAGATTCACTCCAGAAAACTGAAAATAGTCGAGCAACTATCTGATTTCCTGGAGTTAAAAATTCCATGTTTGCCTTGGATATTAACATAAAACTGTTTTATTTAGTTCTATTCACAATAATTTCTTGGCTGTAGGTAAAGCAAAGTTTATTAAAGTGTATTAAATGCAGTGATTTCATGTTCCTGGATATGAAATTCTTCAAACTTGGTTAGCATATGATTCAGAGATAAAGACAGTTATGTTCTTATTACAACAGAACAAACTTTTGATTGGACTGCAGTGAAGAAAAATCATCTGTTGATTGTTACTGGTTGATTTTCAGCTAGATTGGCGACAACAACCATCTTGATTTCCCTTTCAATGGCAGACTACTTAGAGTTAATTACCTTGCTCAGAGACACATCAGAATGAGGCAGGAGGAACCCACAATGTTCAGATTTCAGCTCGTTCCAGTGATCCCCAGGCAGGAAGTCATCACCACATGGCTCCTCTATTGACCCTTTAACAATGTTTTTTTTTTTTTTTTTTTACCAGCGTTGCTCTGAGAAGTCGCTCCAATAATGAGCTCAGTTGATGCACTGTTCCACCAAGTGTTTGCTAATTGCTGCTGGCTAGTCTGAAGGAGCTGAGTGAAGAAGTCGTAGAGGAGGGCCACTCCTTGAGGCGGAAGCTCAGAAACTGCAGCTCCATAGAGGAATTGCGCCTCGAAGGCAGTGCTAGATCCCACAAATGAGTTTGCACAGCTGAATGGTTGCCATGGGGATTAAAGGATTTCTCAAACATAAATGAATGAATCAAGGCAACACTCCAGGTGTGTTTTTGTTGAGGGAATAATATTATAACACGAGGTGAGGCTCAAAAAAAGTTGATTTTGCATTATACTGTCCCTTTAAGTTATTGTGTAACCCTCTGTACCTCTGAAGACAAACACATCTTAGAATTTTAATGATTTTATAATCTTGCAAATGCAAAATAAAGTGAAATCTTCCCTCTTGCACACACTTTTGTAACTTTTTTTCCCGGGCGCAGCTTGGAAGACCTTTAAGCTCAACTCATTCCAGGCCTGACCCTGTGGCATCGTCGTCGGAGCGGTTGGTATTCCGCCTCCTGTTTTTGCTGGGAAAACACAAGGGGGGTTGAGGAGGTTGGGGGGGGGTTGTATTTGGCTGTCTGCTTATCTCCTCCGAATCCCGCGCTGGCAGACAGGGGAACGCGCACTTCCACGTCCTTTGTGAAGCCATTTCCCCACGCGAGCACTCCAACCCCAGCTCGCCCGCGCGCTGGATACGCACGCAGGCAAAGCTCCCTCCATTCACCCTCGCTTATCTCTTCCTGGTTGTCTGCATCCTGCCGCTCAGCTGGAGATGACACACACGCGTGCACGCAAACACACACGCTTGCACGCGCACGTGCTCCTTCTTTTACTCAAGAGTCATTCATACTTCCTTCCAAATCACTGTTCTCATTAAATGCTCACACACACTCGAGTGCAGGCTAAACAAACTTAAGTGTCCAAACGCTGAAAGCTGTTTCTTCAGGAGGGATCCAAGAAAACAAATACCTTTCCTCTTTTTTTCCCCCCAAAGACAACAGCAGTAATCACAGAAGGACACAATGACACTCTGTGGGTTTTCAGATTTTTTTTGTGTGTATTAGAATTGACTTACGTCTCTATGCTGCTGAGACAACAATTCTGGTTTTCCTGAACCGTTTACTTTAATGTGCCTCTAGATAAGTGACATTGCTCAACTGATTTATGTTTGCTGTATGAAAATGTCCCTTTTCCACATGTCCCCAGTTTATCTGCACCTGTTCAGGATCCAGTTTGAGGATTTGTAAGCACAAGTTCCTTCTGTCCACAAACTGTCCAGGCTTAATGTGGCGCCATGCATCTCTTCTGTTCTCCTTTACATGTTCTTGTGCATGTTGCCTAAAAACAAGATGTATTTTAATGTCGTGGTTTGTTTTTTCCCGGTTTTGTTTTTGTCTTATGCATCGGGAAGAAAGGTGGAAAATGTTAGGAGTTATTGTTTACTCTGGAGTCACTTTCTCATTTTTTTTTTATTTTACACAATGATCACTCTACCATCCAAGGATGAACGTTTAATTATCTGTCCACAGTTATCAAGTGCCCCCTGCTGGTCATCTAATTATTACCTAAAACAATTAGAAAATAAGGCCAATCCTGGAATGGTAAACCTCTCCAAGGATTCGTCATGCTGGGTTGAGTGAGTTCACATCAATGCTGCATGTCTGCGTAGCATAGCATGAGCTCTTCTTTGGAGATGCAGTTTTTAAGCCTCTGAGCTTCTGCTTCAAAAACCACCCCCCTCCCCCCCCCCCCCCCCCCACTCAGCTCCTTCAGACTAGCCAGCAGCAATTAGCAAACACCTGGTGGAACTGAGCATCTGCTATGCTCTTTATAGGAGCTACTGCTCATAGCAACGCTTGTAAAAATGTTGTTAAAGGGTTAGTAGCCATGTTGTGATGATTTCCTGAAGATGGAGTTTCAGAAAGAGCAGCAGTTTTTAAAGAGACGGAGGCCCAATTTCAAAGCATTAAATTACAAAATTCAATTTCTTTTAAGTCTTATCTGTAACAACAGAAGGTGACTTGACTGTCCTTTAAAATGGCACTTTGTGGTTGGAGAATACATAATGAATGTTGCAAATTGTAGAGTAAATTTTGGAATGATTCAAAAAAGACAAAATTTGCAACCTGCATCAATCAGCATCATCTTTGGTTCTAGTTATTTTATTCACTTTTGTTTACAACTTTATTCCAATCTACCTCCTCTATTAAAAAACCCGCAGCACTGCTTTACCTTTACAGTCAGGTTTTCGCTACAGTTCGTATCTGAATACAAACAAAGTTTCCACCAATAAGCTTCTATGTTTTATAGTCCATAGGAAGAAAGAGATTGGAATGTGTGAAAGATGAAATTTGCAGGTCAGACCTCAATGAAAAGTGGAAATCCACATTAGCCAAGAAGAACCTGATTAGCACCAATATTGGTGTCTTCATAAATCTCATTGAGGAAAACAGAAAATGGACTACAATATGACATAACATATGTTCAATAATCCTCACAGCTGAATGTGAGAAGCAGCTGCCCCAGATGTGGATTTAGCTGAATTAAGGCAACTGAGAATGTGTTTTTCCTGCTGTTTGGAGGCTGATGTACACTGTAGCTGTTCATGTAATCATACACACTGTGTGGGTGTGTATGTGTGTGTGAGGGAGTCTTGTTAAACTGTCATATTGCTTGCATTATTATTTAGTTCTTTATTTTGTTGGTGAATGTGTCAGAAAAAAAAACAGCAAGATGGATTTAACTTTCTGTTTATTGGGTTTACACAGTTTTTAATTGTCAACAGTGTCTTACAGTTCAAAACCTTTGTTCCTCACACTGCAGCAAACTACAATGAGTTACCAGAAGACGCATTTATGTTTCTGTCTCTTCAGTCTGTCTGGTACAGTTCTGATTTTTATTTTATTTTATTGTTTAAAAGAAAACTTTTTTCCTTCTTTTCTGCACCTATTGAAGTGAATTTTACAGAGACAGTTTCAGATGTCTTTTTCTGCTCGTCTTTCTTTTAGCTCTTGTTGTTCTCTCATAAAATGGAGCTCCACAGTTGTGGAATAGCTTAAAATTTTCATCACCTCCTCGTCTGTTCGCCCCAGTTTTTGTGCCTGTTCATGCGCAGCGCTCTGAAATGGCACAATTTCCTTACTTTGGTGCCACAGAGAAAATTCAAAAATTCGCTTACATTTTACAGTTTGATTATATAACGTGACAGCAAACTGTGGCTACTGTTCCCTGCTTCCGCTCTTCCATGGTAGTGAGGAAGCTGCAGCAATGTGCGGGCTGCACTCTTTAATGTGTGTGTCTGTGAGAGAGCAACTGGTCTCACTCATGTCATATTAAACAGGATTTTCCCGGGCAGAGTGCTGCTGCCACTGAGCTTCCCAAGCCTTCCTCAGGATTCCCGCTCCAGCACAGATGCGGCGAGATCCGACTGTTTGTTCTGGAGCGGGAATTGTTCCAGCCCTGTGAAGCCGTGAGTCAGCACTGCCAGCATTCTGCCCACCTGCCATGCATTGCTCAATTATTAAAGATGTGGGCGCTTTTGTCACCTCGCTATTCCTGCTGGTATTTATAGCAGCAGAAAATCATTCACCTAAATCCATCAGAGGCGAAGGAAAACCCGCTTCCTCTGCACAGCAAAACTCATTTTTATGTGGACTGTAAAAGTAATGCAGCTTCACATGAGGAAGATATTTATTTATTTATTTTAAAAAAATTGATTTTGGTACATTTATTATTATCTTCTTTGGCCTTCTCATGCCTCATGTGTGTTTATGGAGTGATTATTCTGCATCAGTTTTAATCCAGATGAATAAAAACTAGAATATGTTGCATGTCTATGAACAGACTGCAGGCTCCACATGCCTCAGTTTTTAAGTAATTTCAGGTTTGACTCTGAGTTTTGTACATTTTCATGCTTTTTCTGCTCTGTCTCATTTCCATAATAAACTTTCAAACTTTGGATATGAGTAAACAACTGTATTTTTAAATAGTCAGTATTGTTTAAAATATTTTTTTAAAGCTTTACATCATGTTGTAATGTTATTCCCACATCAAAAAACATACCAGGAAAGTTGCCTTGATTCTTTCATGTATGTTTGGGAAATCCTTTAATCTCCCGCTGCAACCATTCAGACATGCTAAATGTTTGGGTGGAACTAGCTCCGCCTTCGAGACACAGCTCCTCCTCTGAGCTACAGTTTCCAAGCCTCCACCTCACAGAGCAGCCCCTCCACCGTCACTGCCCCACACAGCTCCTTCAGACTAGCCATCAGCAATTAGCAAACTCCTGGTGGAATTGCACATCTGCTGAGCTCATTATACAATCTACTTCTCAGTGCAACGCTGGTAAAAATGTTGTTAAAGGGTTAATAGAGGAGCCATGTTGTAATGACTTCATGAGGTTTCAGAAAGAGCAGTGATTGAAGAGATAACAGCCCAATTTCAAGGCGCCAAATTAAATTTCTTTTAAGTCATATTTGATATTAATAAAATTTTTATAACAACAGAAGATTGCATAGTTACTTGATTGTGCTATAACATGAAAATATGTTCCTAGAAAATACATAGTACTTTCCCTTTAAGGAGGTTTTATCTGTTAGTTGTTTGATAAAATGATTCCAGACATGACACTCGTCCTTTCAGACCACAACATGAGATGAACAGTTTATAATAAAACAAAAATTCAGTCTCTTTAATTTCTTCTCCTGATCACAGTGAATTAAATAGATTAGCTTCAACTTTAGAGATGCAGTTGCTGCTGCCCATCAATCTGGGAAGGGCTGCAGGGTCATTTCCAGACAACCTGAAATGCGTCTTTCTGAAGTAAGAAAGATTCTTCACAAGTGGAAAATATTAACAAACATAAGTGAAAATAGCCTCGGCTGTTAGACTTAATTCTGTTTCTTCATTTATCCACTTGTACATAGTGTGACTATTACTCACACCCTGACGAAATCAATGGAATTAAAAGTCATCTGGTGTTTTGAACCAGAAGGACTACGGCAGTCTTCGGTCTCCTTCTGTTATATAAGAGGAATCTTCACTTTGCAGGAAATTAATTCAAGAGTTACACCAGTACTCTGTATTTTTCTTATGTTTTTTCTGTTTGTAGGTCTAAATATGTATATTTTGGGATACTTGTTGTACTAATGAGTTAATCTTTGTGTAACTGCTCTGCTTGCATTAAGTTTGATGCAGTTTACCTTGATAACTCATTTACAGTGAACAATATCTGACGTGACAATGATGTTTAGATCATTCTCGTGTTTTTTTTTACTTTACCAACATGCCTGAAATATGGTGATAAAAACTTATTTTCACTAAACCTATTTTGGGCCACTGACTACTAGATGTAATCTAGTGTTATTATTCCATCCTAAATAGTCTCACTGTTTTTTTTTTCTAAGAATTTAAAAATTATCTATCAATTTGCATTTGATAGATAATTACTACTTTTCAGTAGTGCCTCCATCCAAAACACACAAATGATTGATTTTGATAAACGTCTACTTTAAGAAATGTGTTGTCAGTTTTAAAGAGCCACAAGGCTTTAAGTTTAGAAATTAAGAAAAACACAAAACCTTTGGAATAGAATAGATATATTGAAATGTGTGGAAAATTATGTAATAAAAGCAGATAGTTTTCAACATAGACATGCAAAATATATACCAAAAATGTTACTACATTGTGGAAATTCAGTGGAATTAATCTAAAAAAAAAAAAAAATCATTTACACTATTAGATATGTATTTTTTTTTATCTTTACCAATCTCTGCATCAGAATCTTTGTTTTCAACTAAGAGGCAGCCACAAACAAAACACAAAAGTTACACAGTTAAAAAAAAAACAAGCTATTAAAAACAGATGCACGTCATCAAATCAGCCTAAAAACTTTTAGTTTGGAGGTTAAACGACTTAATGAGATTTCAGTCAATTTCAAGTTTTTGTTGCAGGTTCCAGGAAATGAAACCAGAGAGAATAAAAACCTTTTTACCAAATTCAGTCCCAGCAAACGAGACAAGAGGAAGCAGTAAGTTTGTTCTTTTGCAGTTCAAACTGAAGCCCAAATAATGCCTCATAAATAAAAATTAACTAATTTAAATTCCTATATTTTATATGTATATGTATATTTCCTTATCAGATGAGCCAAACTTATTTGGCATATATTTGTATTTTTTCCATTTATGATCCACTGTGTGTGTTTGCAAACAGACTTTGAATCTGAATGTGGTAACACTGCATTGGATTGAATCATGGTAATCTGACTGAATTGGGCTGTACTTTAGAGTTATGTGGGGCCTGCATGTCTTGAAAAGCAGCTTGAGCATCGTTTGTGGAGGTATGTCGCCTTCAAACCTAACTGGGTTCATGAAAACGACTTCCAGTGGAAATGCTAAGTCACATTCAGCCTATCTGAGCTGCCCCCTTGCTCTCCACATATCTGTGGCATTGGGCAGTGCTTCCTCCCTGTGAACGTTTAGTGTTAGGTTAACTTAAACAGGACATCTTGCACAAACTGCCTCAACATGGTGTAGAACAGTGGAATCGTTTTTACTTTGACTTTGATTGACGTTTTTGTTCCTTTTACCCCAAACTTTGGCAACCGCTTGTTTAAACCCGAACACCCGTGACAGGCATACCAGGAAAAAACAGTGACTGCTTTGACTGACTCAAGCTCTTAACAGGGAAAACATCTGAGATGTGGGTGGTTCATTTAGCTCTACTTTTAAAAATTGAAGTCACATAAAGGCTGGCAAGTCATTTGATGTTTGCTCAGAACCTTTATTTGCAGGCTATTTTTTTGTGTGTGCAAAACTTTAAATCTAAGCCAACCACAGCCTCTGTTCATAATGAACCATGCCTTTTTTACAGCCTAATTACCATTTGACGGGAATGAGAGTTTCTTGGGTGGAGCGACAACCTAGAAACCCATTCAGCTGGAAAACATGCCGTAGCATTCAAATTTTGAGACCCTAAACTTCTTTCCCTCATTACCACCACCACTTCAGCAGTCGTGGGACATTATTAAGCTGCGACTGCAGCACCTGACGCTGCCCTACAGAGTTAACGTGGATCAGAACGATTAATTTTAGAGAAAATCCTCAACCGAGGCCCAGATAATCCCTCTTTAAATTTACAGTACACTCCCAGCTGGAGTTGTATACGATATGAGAAATTCCAAAGAGCACGTCCATGAGCACATGTCGCCGCACGTGTACACTCATATTCGCCCACCTGCAGCGTGACCTCATATCTGCTTAATGAGGAGCTCGGCTCGGCAGGACTATGTAATCTCTAATTGTGTGTGTGTGTGTGTGTTTGTGTGAGATGCTTCCCTGTGTGTCCAACACGAGGGTAAACTTCAACAATTACTGTCATGATGTATACGTTTAAAAATGTTTAGAAAACAAGAATGTTTCTCTGGGATCGTTCAGATTGGTGTAGGAGCATTAGAAGTTAACACTCAGATGAATAACAGCTGATTAGATCATGTATAATTAATGCCAAAAAGCACCAGTGTGCCAGTCTGGTGGTTCAGCATTGGGCATACTAGTACCATTTTGTCTGATGGCAGCAGTTGTAAAAGTTCACTGTGAGGGTTTGAGGAGTCTGTAATGTTCAGAACGTGGGCCCAGTTCAGGATCCCAGTGGTGTTCATCAAGATTATGAGGTCATCAGAGGTCTGAACATCCAGGACTTTAATGCACTGACTCTCTGTCATCAACAGGCTGTTGAACTGATGGGGTTTGTGCTCTGGAATTTGATTATCGTCTCATATTTTTCATGATGTTTTGAGTAACAGGTTGTTGTAGCTGTTGAATTTCTTCCCTCTACAATGACTTGTATTTCACTTCTGTGGTGTCTTCTGCAAACTATCTGATCAGGTTTTCCGCTTATGAGTCTACACGGCAGAGGGCTGAGCACGCGACCTTGTGGTGTCCCAGTGCTCAAAGTCAGGGACCCTATGATTGCTCCTGTTGTGGTTTGGCCAGGTGAAAACATCTCCAGTATTTTCCAGCCACATAGTGGTTAGCGATGTTACCGATTGTGGTAACATCGCTACCACAATCGGTAGCGATGTTAACTTCAGTTGTTAAAAAAGTGGTGCATATATCAAATATGACTTGAAAGAAATTTGATTTTGTAATCTAGCACCTTGAAATTGGGCCTCTGTCTCTTTAAGAAACTCCTGCTTTTTCTGAAACTCCACCTTCAGAAAGTCATCACAGAATCGCTCCTCTATTAACCCTTTAACAACGTTTTCACCAGCATTGTTTTGAGGAGTAACTCCTGTCATGAGCTCAGCAGATGCTCAGTTCTACCAGATGTTTGCTAATTGTGACTGGCTAGTTTGAAGGACCTGAGTGAGGCCAGGGCTGCTCTGTGAGGCAGAAGTTTAGAAACGTGGAAATAGCAGGATCTGTGTCTCAAAGGCGGAGCTATAGTCCACCCAGGTGTTTTGCACAGCTGAATGGTTGCCAGGGGAGATTAAAGGATTTCTCAAACATTCATGAAAGAATCAAGGCAACATGTGCACCACGTTTCTGATGAGGGAATAACATTATAACTTCATGTAAAGCTCAAAAACGTTTTTTTACATAACACTGCTCCTTTAAGAACCCAGTAGAGGATTATCTTTTTCTACAGTATCATTATGTTCCAAGGATAAGACACTAACATCTGTGCATTTGCTCAAAGGTAGATCACATTTAAGACTGAATATGATAGAAACATAAATGACAGTTTCACGTAAAGTAAAACTTGCAGAACCTTGTAATTTCACCATCAAACAGAATAGATATGTCTCAATACTTGATTGATCCCAAAGGGAAACCAAAATAACTGGTCTGAAAACTGTTCTGCAAGTTGGAACTGTTTCCTCAGTTTGTGTTTGGTGCATTACTGCATTGCACTGTGTGTGTATGTGTGTTTGAATGTGTGTGTTTGCTGCAATGCCTCTCCTGAAGGGCAAACAGTAAGGCCCCGGTCAGCATGATGCAGGTCTCCTGGGAGGGTCTCGGCGTTTTTTTTTACATCGATTCTTTTCTTCCTGCCTCTTACGAGCTGCGCAGTCCTAACTAACCCCTCCTCACCCCAGGCTTGACTTTGGGCTATTTATGGCATCCCTGTGGACTAACAAGACCCCAATCGATGAGCCAAAATTACTATCACAGAGCACCCTCTCTCCTCTCTCTTTGCATATCTGCTTGTGTCAGCTCTCTTTTTCTAGGAAGCCTTTAATCATTGTAGTTCCCTTTGTTAGGCTGAAATTATATATGAAAAAAATACATATTTAACTTCCACTACTGTACCAAAGGCTTCCTACATTTAGAAACAAGCGCAGTATAAAAATGGTTTGTAAGAGGCAAGACTACCCATCGTACATAAAATAAACCACATGTTGTTAAATAGGTGCTTCTTTTGTGTTTGTGAAGTTTTGTCATTTTTATGGGTTTTATTTTTGCGTAACAGGAATATTGCTGCGGCAAGAGACACATTAGAGGGAGTGTTAGTTGAAACTGTGGCACCACTGGTAAAGCTTAGCGTCATAAATGACAGATGAAACAGGACCTTAAAAAATAAGTACTTATATAGAGTGGCGCACCCACATAAACCCCCTCAGAATCAAATAAACTGGTTTTGCAGTTCATAAGTTGCAAAAAATGTCTTAATTTAAGTTTTTAAAAGATCTTATATAATTACATTTTTGAGACTTTATACTGGATTATTTATTTTTGGCTTATTTTTATGTAATCATGGTGATTTCATTTGCTGAAATCATCTTTAAGAAGTTTTTGTTTGTGACTAATTTGCTTCATCTGATGCCAGACTTTATATATAAAATTTATCGCGTCTTGCTAGTCAAGTAGTAAAAAGTGAGTTGAAAACATCCAACAAGTGAGTTTACTCACAAATCCATGCTTTAAAAGTTGGAGGGATTGTTTCTAGCCATTGTTTTGAGGTCTCTGTATATATCTAAGATCGCTAATGCAAGTCCAAGATATTCTAAACCAGGGATATTCAAACTGTGGCACAGGGGGCCCATTGTGGCCCTTTGGAGGATTTCCTTTGGCCTCTCGTCGGTCCACAATTCAAAAATCTTGCAAATTTGCAATTAATTAGAGATTTTTACAGACAAATAAAATCATCTAAAAACAATACAAAGTATTTTAAATGAGAACAATAAACCACCGAAAAAAAAAATGTAAAAAATATTTACCTGTCATTTAAAACAATTGTTCAAGACTGTGTTTATATTTTGGATTGATAATGATCTTTGCTTTATTAAAATATTGTCTATTTAGTATGTTACTGAAACAATAAAAACAGTAAATGTCTTAAGTAAGAAATCTATTAATTTTAAAACATGTGGCCTTCACGTTGACATTTTTGGCCCTAATGGCAAAAAGTTTAGGCGCCGCTGTTCTGAACGATACACAAGGTCAGGTAAACTCAGCTACAGTTATATTTTCATTTTTCATTTTTCATTCTTTAATTTGTTACAGGGGAAGCTTGAGAGCGCACTTAGTACATAACAGCTTTGATAAAGTAAATGTTATGATCAGTTATGTTGTACAACAAAAAGAAAAATCCTCTTTAAATCGTCCATGATCTGTAGCTTCTGGGCAACACAGCCCACGTTTACAGTATTTTGTAAGTCACTGGTCCCTGTGGTTTGCTCCTGTCTCCTTCAGCACAATGGACTGTAATGAACACAATAGTCTGGTCTTCTCCCCCATTTCCTTCAATAGCTACCCTGATTAACCAAGTGACAAGCCTCTCCTCGGCTATTGTTAATGTGTTAGTGTCTTTAATCCCCATGGAGAGCAATAATTAAGCACAGATAGTCATCTACAGATGGTTATCTGTTAGGCATTCACAACAATGTCATCCATATGAACTGCTGTAAATACAGAGAAACCAGCTGGATGAATAAGAGAGAAAAATGTTACTTGTTTGATGGAAACAAATCTAATAACTGCAATCTCCATTCCCACAGAAAAACTACTTTGTAAAATGTTCGACTGATGATCACATGACATTTAGCACTATTTCTGTTTATTCTTAAGGTCCTTTTTTCTTTTTTCTTTCCTGCTCAGTTAAAGCAGCTTCAGAATTTTTAGGAATATGAAGATCATTTTACTTTCCAAGTAAGATCATTCATGTCAAAATGCAATATGATTCCATACTCCTTTTGATACAATCCATTGTCTCTAAATATGGTCTATGAAGACATCATTCATACAAAAATTATTTTTTGGGTCCATTCACACCAGCCCTGTTTAATCCACTTCAATCAAACTCCAATTCATTTGCTTACAAAGTTCAGTTTGTTTTGGATGGTGCAACGTTGAACTCTGATGCAGTCCAAAAAAGCAAACTCTAAAAACCATATCTCACTTCGGTTGACTTGAACTCTGCTGCTCAGTGCATGAAGTTCTCCAGAGTTCTGCTCGTTATTTGACTCAGGTGAGTTGAAGCAGAGGCATGTTTAAAGTTGCAGGACAGGGGGTCATCCAGACCCCCAGTGTAATAGTTATCAGGCAAACAGCTGAACTCACAACCTTTTGTGGCAAGAAATTTTCCAACCAGTCTCTTTATTGTCCAATTTTGGTGAGCTGGTGTGAATTGTAGCCTCATTTTTCGGGTCTTAGCTGACAGGAGTTCCACTTGATGTGGTCTTCTGCTGCTGTTGGCCATCTGCTTCAAGGTTTGATGTGTCATATGATGGTATTCTGCATTCTTTTGTTTTAGTGAGTTGTTGCTTGAGCTGCTGTCGCCTGTTTACAATCTCGTACCAGTCTGCCCGTTCTCCTTTATCCTCTGACGTCCTTCTTCCACACAACTTCCACTCACTCGATCTGTTTCTTCTTTGGGCCTTTCTTTGTAAAATCAAGGCCAGGAGATCAGCAGTTTGTGAGCAGCCCATCACCAACAGCCGCACCACAGTCAAAATCACTTAGTTTGAAGTTCAGCAAGTCATTTTCAACACATATATATATTGTTATTATCTTTTATATGAAATAATAGTTCAATAAACCTTTAATCTATTTGTCAAATCTCAGATCTTACAAGGTGCTAAATCAAGTCATTTGACTCCAACATGATCAACAAGTCAAAAATCCTTCTTAGAGTTGAACAGAGCCAGTAGAAGAAGGTTTATGGATCTGCTGTGATTGTTTCCTGGAGCAACTTCCACTGGCTGCTGTTTCCAAGCCAGGACAGGTGGAAGAGCTTCCAGCATAAAGTCGGTTCATTTTGGATTAATTATGTCTTCATAAAGCGTTTGAATCCTTCGGTAAGAGTTGTTTATTTGACTAAATGAGCTGCATTTATTTCCACTTGTACTGCAGGTGCAGACACAAGCACCCAATGAACTTCTCCTGAAGTGTGTCAAAAAATGTCAAATTAATACAAAATCCTAAAAGTTATGGAGATGCTGGTAACATGTTCTATGGCTTTTCAACCAGTTAATAAGTTCATGCATGAACCAGTATCTCCATGACCATGTTCAATATATGCAGTACTATAACAGTAAAAGCTGCTGTGTTTTCGATGGGTTTAAAAAAAAACTGTTTATTTACGACTATAAAGGGAGAATAGAACTGTCTGACTGAAAGTTACAGCTGTGAAAACACAGAGCAGTTAAACTATTACTTATGTCTCTTTGTGAGCCTTTTGGTGCATGGCTGTATCTCAAATCTGCCATAAAAATGTCTAACGTGACATATTTATTCCATAGTAAGTGATTTTAGGTCTTTTGATTTAGAATGTGGGTTATTGATGGTGGTGAATGGAAGGTGAAACCGTCAAACATGTGCAGTTCTGAAGCTTCACATGCAACATTTGTTCTTGGTTGCTGGAGTTCTCATTCATTATAAACCATCAACCTCCATGACATCAGTGGGATGTGACTTCCCTTCATCAGAGGAAAGGCACAGGAACAGTACTGTGTATTTTCTAGGGCTTTTTATAGCAACAATGCTGTCTGTATCAAACATGACTCCAAAGAAATTTGACTTTGTAATTTAATGCCTTATATTGGGCCTCTGTCTCTTTAAGAAGGAGCATACAGAGAGAGACAGAGAGAGGGAGAGAGAGAGAGAGAGAGAAGTAGAGAAAGAGAGATCCTCTCGTTTTCATCTCTTTTATCTTGCTGATGGTCTCTGTTGTTCTTTAAGCCTGGGGACTGAGATAACCATGGTAGAAGATTTATTTTGTGTCCTTTGAGCCATTTCTGTGTTGTTCCCTCCACATGTTTTAGCTCATTATCCAGTAATTACCCATTATAATTAATTACCGCCCCCCCCCCTCCCAAAACAAAAACAGAGCCACAGCTCCTCCTCCATGCTTAACAATGGGAATGAGATGCTTCTGTAGATATTTATCCTTCGCTACGCACCAGACCTGCCTGGAGTGTTTGTTACTGAAAAACTCAAAGTCTCCTCTGACATTGGCACACAACTCCTAGTAAAAACCCTCACAAAAACTCAGCATATATCTGGACTGAGAAGGCTTTTTCCTGACAAATAGCATGTAGGGTCATGACAGTTTAATGGCTGTTATGACCCTAAAACATCACTTTTTGCTGAAGTTCTCAAACAGTGATGTTTTTTTCCACCTCAGTTTATCATCCTCCTTGGTGTGTGTGGCGGCAAGCTGAACAGGGTCCTAGTTCAGTCTTTTGACCGGTGGCTGATTTAACCTTGCCTCTGTGTCACTTGTGATTTTTCTAAGATTATTTTTTTTAACAAAGGACTTTTCTCAATTGAGTACAAATTCAAGTGAAATGTTCCCCTGAATTCTATTTTTAAGCATGAGATTATGCAATTGTAATAAAATGGAAATATATTTTTCACACCTGCTAAGATAAGGCCATTGAGCATAACATTAACCTGCACTTTACCCATTGTTACGAACTGTTGATTAGTCCAAGATTCCTTCAGCTACATCCTGCTCTAAGGAAATCTGTTCACATCCTGTGCGAGAAATTAATTCTGTGAATTATAACTTTGAACGTAAGCCTGCGTGGCTCACATTCAAAGTTATGTCAGAAGCCGATTGAGGAGACGGGGAACGGGTAGAGAGAATTAGGAAGGCAGGATGGAAGTTTTCATGGGTCATTAATGAGAGCAGCTCTCCAAAAAAAATCCTACACATGACCTGATGTCAGACCACTGTAAGACCACCGGCCTGGTGGCTCAGTGTGTGCATTTTTGTGTGGTGTGTAAGTAAGCAGTAAGTAAGCAGTGCAACTGGCTAAGCTGGTCTAAGCTCCAGCTGATGTGAAACACAAGTTTCTCAATGTGCATAAGAAAGTTTAAAGTGAGACCCCATGCTGCTGCATGACAAGGTTTCTGAAAGTCAGCAAGTTGCTGGACTTCAAGACATCATTACAGTCACAGGCAGTGGCCAAAAAATGGAGTGTCTCATTTTGAAGTCAATTAGTTTGTAGGGTTTTATAGAATTTATTATGATTAGAAATTAGAACTGAAATCAGATAGTGGCAGCATATTTATTCACTTCACTTCGGACATTCACCACACAGGACCTCTGGTACAATTCAAAATGAGAGGATTTACTGTAGCAAAAATATAAATACAAAATCTAACAAAAAAACAAATCAGAAAGTCATTTTATTAAGAGCTGAATATTCCGAATGTGTAAAGTATGCCTGCGACTGGCTTCCTACTTCCTACTCTTCCTACTCCTTTATGAGCATGTTAAGATTATTGTGATACAAAAATATGTTTTTTTGCATTCCTTGTTCTTGTTCATGATTTTATACTACTATCATATTTGAAATAAATGAATAAATAAAGATTGGGTTAAATGTGCTTGAAGTAATGAAATGGTCAACTGCTGTCATTTCTGGAGGCAGTTTTTGGAGATTTTAACCTGGGTGAGGACTTTTTTCTACTTTTACTTGAATAAAGTTAGTCAGGCAGGTCTGCTCGTACATGGGTATATTTTTTTAATGTCTGTACCCACCTCTGCATGTCATCTGTGAACATGAGTATTAGCTTGTTTTCCATCAGGCGGTCATGTTTATGTATATTTTTTGGAAGGCAGCAGTTTGGCCAACACAGATCGGATCACATTACAGGCTAATTCCTTTAAAAAAGCGTCTACTCCAGGAGTTGTGTGGACTGGTTTCTCTTATGTGGGACAGTTTCTGTATCCTAGATCTCTGTGAACTGAGGCACATTGTATTAACCTAATCAAAGGAATTTAGACCTTGTCACAATAAGTGTTAGTAGGTTAGTCTAGGTCAGATTGAATAAATCCAAGCCTGAACAACCTTAAGAATCTTAAGGCCAGGCAGATCTTAATCCATTCTCAGAAATTCACGTGTTGGCTATTATTACAAGCAGGTTTTAAGTGAGTCAACTTCTTTTCAGTGACATTGTTGACTTTCAACTAAATAACTATAGTTCATTTGCAACAGGCACTTGATAAAACAAAAGATGGCTGTGGCTCTTTGTTGACCTGCAGGAATCAGCACTGACTCTCTGCGGCCCGGCAAGGACAAGTGGTCAGAGAAAATGACCTGATGAAGCATCTTAGTAATAAGTAGGAAACAAATACTAATAGTTGAAGTTATTTCATATTTCTGAAACAGTCTCTTTTCAAATGAGCTTGTTCAAAAACAAGTGACTCATTAAAAACATTTATTGCAATTGTACTGAGGCTATTGGAATAAATATGAGAATTCAAAGCACTTTTAAACACTCACTTTTAGTCTTTGGCTTTCATCTTTGCTAAAGTTTGACGTCTTAGTTTTTTATTAGGGCAGGATAATAAATCAATAACATCATATATATATATAATTTTTAATAAATTCACTGAAGTCCTGAACCGCACAGCATTCTGGGACATGTAGGCAGAGGAAAGGCTTTAGATACTCAAACTCTAAGCGAGTTCAGTGGCATCCATTAACTCACTCACTCTTTGGTTACTTAGCAACAACATATTGAGTAATCACGTAGCAGCAGTTTCAGGTTTCACAGTTTTTTTTATAACTGATAAAAAACAAAAAAACAAACAATGGCGTGGAGGGAGAGGAGAAAATAAAAACAACTTAAAACAGAAATGGTCACATCACAAGTTTTGCAGTATTTTGTATATTTAAGACAAAAAACTAATCAATAATTATCAATATCGACCGATATGAAATATGACAGGTTTTACGGTCACACCACCAGCTCTGTTTTTGATGTTGACGCGTGTGTTCAGCATTTTCTTCTACTTGCTTTCAGCTGTATTTTGGGGTGACATCGCCTTGGATGAGGAGGACCTGCAGATGTTCCACATCGACAGAACGATAGACCTCAAACAACACACACATATGCGTTCACACTCCCGACAGGGACACACTTCAGGTGAGTGCCTTCTTTCAACGCTGACTCACACTCTTTTCACGCATTTTCAGATTTGTTCAGAAGCTGCTGCATAGAAGCATAAAAGTAGACAAATATAAGTTTATGTTATGTGTTTTTGCTTGTCTTCTTAATCAGGAGGCCTTGGGGAACATGAAGATGTGAAGAGAGGATCGTTATACCTTCTGCTGGAGAGAATACGCAGATTTGGCTTTGGTATGCAACATGAAATTCACCCTGACATTGACTCTTATTTTAGAGAGGCATACATTTAGTTCTCTTTTGTGCCTTTAATAAGTTAGTATCCATGATACTGGAAGCTGTCTGACATGTTTTTCATTGAAAAATGATAAACCAGATTTGGATGGGCAGCAACATCTGATCTAACATCATAAGTAATGCCTGTCCTTTCAGCTCCTTCAAACTAGCCAGCACAAATTAGCAAACACCTGGTAAAACTGTCCATCTCCTGAGCTCATTGTAGGAGCTACTTTTCTATGAAATGCTGGTAAAAACATTGTCAAAGGGTTAATAGAGGAGCCATGTTGTGATGACTTCCTGGAGGCGGAGTTTCAGAAAGAGCAAGAGTTTCTTAAAGAGACAGATGCCCAACTTCAAGGCCTTAAATTACAAAGTCAGTTTTCTTTTAAGTCATATATATGAAGCATTTTTATAACTAGAAGTGACATAGTTACTTGATTGTGCTACAAAATGTCCTGGTGGAAAAACTCTAGAACTCTAATATTTAATAATATGTAAAAATAATATAATGGCTTTTCTCACTTCACTCTAAATTAGACTACATCCCGAAGAATGAAAGCAAGGGAGCTGCCAGTTCAAAAAGCCAAACCTGGAAAGGTGGGAGTCCTAGCGAGGCGGCGAAGAGCCGTGTTCCTCGAGCGGCCACATCCCGAGCTGAACGGATCTGGCCCGGGGGAGTCATCCCCTACGTCATCGGAGGAAACTTCACTGGTAACAACTCCGCTCAGCTGCTCAACCCTCGCCACGCAGCTGCGTTAATGCACACTTAATTGTGTAAAGGTAGGATGTAAAATGTGTGTGTTTTAGGTAGTCAGAGGGCCATGTTCAAGCAGGCCATGCGTCACTGGGAGAAACAGACTTGTGTAACTTTCATTGAAAAGACGGATGAGGAAAGCTACATCGTCTTCACCTACAGACCCTGCGGGTAAGACTGGAAGACGTCTTTGTATATCTTGGATTGTGTGCGTGGCTCTATGTGTGTGTGTGTGTGTGTGTGTGTGTGTGTGTGTACCTAGGGTTCACTAGTGACCTTGTCACAGTGAGAGACGATATGGTCACTCAACAATGGCTTTGCTTTCCTTCCTGTCCTGCTCCTGTTTCCCCATCCCACCAATCACGGGACTCGGTTTTAAGTGTTTGTATGTTCGGGCAGTCCTTTTGTTCCGACTCGGCAGAAGTGCATTGTTCTGTCGAGTGGCAGCACGGTGGGGTCAGAGTGTGTTTGGACAGCAGTGACACTTCACTCACTGGATGTTGTGAGTCGTGATTCTTTACAGTGACTGAGGATATTAGGGTTGATTGTATCAAAAAAGAAAAGAAAAATGGTGAGCGGACAGCTGGAAAGCAGGACATCCATATTTGTGTGCCATATGGAGTATTAATGTTTGTGAGAGAACTACCAAAGCCTCATCCTAATTCTTATGGTTTAAATTTTAATCTATTTAGCTCCACTGGTAAATATTGTGTATCTGTTTTTCTACATTATCTATTCGTGCTTGTGTTGTAACCTGGCTCCTGATCCTCACCATGCAATCAGCTCACTGGATAACTTTAATCAGATTTGTTGGCCTGGCACCGATGACTGTAATAGTCAGGAAAAAAAATGAATCAGGTTCTCTGTTCAGTCTTACAAGTGATTATTCATGTAAGCTTAGAAAACTGCAGTTTTATGGTATTAATATGATTAAATATGAGCTTTCCACTGTGTTTATGAGTTCGCTGTTGACTAAGTGCATTTTATCCCCCCAAACTCCTCACTACTAAACCTGTGTTTAATTGCCTCCCTGCTGTGAAATTCATACCAATCCATCACAGGTGTTGTTCCTACGTGGGTCGCCGTGGCAACGGACCCCAGGCCATCTCCATAGGGAAGAACTGCGACAAGTTTGGCATTGTGGTTCACGAGCTGGGCCATGTCATCGGTTTCTGGCACGAACACACTCGCCCCGACCGTGACGATCATGTGACCATAATCCGGGATAACATCCAGCCGGGTGAGACTCATTACCGCGGAGACACTAACGTCTCAGGGCCACTCAGGGTGCCGCCTATTTATAGGCAACCCCAGCGGTCACAGGAGGCAAGCACGGCTTGCCTCGGGTTCGCGCTCACGCCTGGGTTCCAGCAGGAGGTGTGAATGGATCTCCTAATGACTGTGAAGGCCCCGAGACGACCGTCTGTCACATTTCCACAAACACACCTCTGCTCTGTCACACAGCCAGACAGCTTCAAATTACTGGGCAGCAGATTTATTTAGAAGCATCACCACCTTCAATCCCACCACCCTCCACCCTTCACATGCTCTGAGTTCCTCACCTACACATAATACTGATGCAGCTTCTCTGCAGAGTTTAGTTTATTTTTTGTTTTATCATTAGGAATGCACCAATAAATCGACTGGCTTATAAATTGGCCCCAATTTCCCTAATTTTGGAAGATTGGTGATCACCTGACGCTTAAATGTGAAGCCGATTTTTATCCACCGACCTTATTTATCTCTCAAAGGTCTAAAAATCAATTGGCTTTTGTATTCTTAAGCCAATTGTCCTCTTTTGCTTTGCTGTGAGAGAGGTTTGACCGACTGGTCATGTCTGCACGTTTGCAGTTAACAATAGTCACCCCACTGTTGCCAACTCACAGACTTTCTTACCATATTTAGCAACATTTAAGACACAACAAAGTCAGAATCGGCCAAAATCAGAATCGGCTGGTCAGTCCAGAAAACTGCAATTGGTGCACTCTGGTTTATCAGCCTCTGACAGACAAGCATTTGTTGACAATCAAATTATTTAATTCTTTTTTTCTTAGAGCAACGGCACAATTTTAAATGCAAAGTAGACAATTTATTTTAACAGAATAATTATTTGCAGATGTCACGTGTACCTCAACGAAAGCAACATGGAGTTGTACCTGAAAAAAACAAACATAAACTGCTCTAGTTTTAGAGTAGTTTTGCCCAAGATTTCAGAATGAATTGAATCAATTACAGCTTGAGCAAAACTAATAAAACTAGCTGTAACAAATGAGTAAATTTTTCAGTGTACTTTAACATCCTTGACCTCTTTTTGCCTTGCCTCTTCTGTTTTTCCATTTTTGTCAGCTTTTAGCAGATGGTATTTTTCCATCGTAACTTGCGTAACACAAATGATCTGGTGAATAAAAGCCTGTTTGCCCTGGTTGCAACTTAATTAGGGTTGTAATAAATATCACAAATATATCAGAAATCTTTGTTAAATACATACAAAATGATGCAAAGAGCTATTTTAGATCTGCCTCTGCATCGACGTTTAAAATTAGGACAGGAAAACTCATATTTCACTCTTACATATGACTTGGCAAATTATCTGCCAGTTTAAATGCCGTGTAATGTGCAGACACATCACTCCCTGCCAGCATGCCCAGGTGGGCCCCATATGGGGGGAAGGAGGGCTGACATATGGGTCCCAATGGGGCCCACCTGGGCATGCTGGCAGGGACTGGTTCATCCCGTGTGTTTAGAAGCATTTGTATGTCAACTTGTCCCGACCTTAAAAACTGTGATTCAGAGGTTGTCTTAAACCAATTTTTGCATCATATCAGAAAAACCACATTAAAACATTTCACTTAAACTGGATCATTATTGGAGGTTAGCTGTGATAAAAATGTTTTAAATGATAATGTAATTAACTTAGAAATAATATTTCTAAGATTTGACAATCGAGTGTTAGCTCTGTTTGGTGAAAATGTGTCCATATATGTGCAGGTCAGGAATATAATTTCTTGAAGATGGAGCCAGGAGAGGTGAACTCTCTTGGAGAAGCGTACGACTTCGACAGCATCATGCACTATGCCAGGAACACCTTCTCACGGTAACAGCTCCAGCGTCTTGGCAGCTCCATGGTTTGTTTTTGCAGCAGTATGCAACTTTTACAAAAAACTTTTTTTTTTTTTTTTTTTTAATTTTTTTTAAAACTGCCATTGCCACAGCAAAATGATAATTTGAACAAATATGTAAAAAGCCTTTTTTTTGTAAAAGTTACATGCTGCAGATTTAAGACAGATTTTTTTTTTTTTTTGTAGAAATGCTCTTTTTTCCTAAAATGAAAATTAAATCCTTAAAAATATTTTTTCCCCAAAACTTTATGTTGTTTTATAATCTTTTAAAATTTCTTATTAGAAATAAAAAAATATATATATAACATTTTGAAATCTAAATGGGTCAGTAGTATGAATAATTCTGGGCTCTATATGATTTAATTCCCTGCAAAAAACAGTGTTATGTTGAAGTTAGACTCTAATGAACGAAGTGCCGCTGCACTGATATGGATTCCAATAAATGTTCCCAGTTTCTGAAATTAGAGGATTTATTTTGACCAGGACACCTTGTATTTTACTGTCCTGATGACACATTTATGTTCTGTGGTGGAAAATCGAACGTTCGCTTTCTTCCCTGCAGTGGGATGTTCCTCGACACAATACTTCCATCCAGGGATGAGAACGGAGTCCGGCCGGCTATCGGCCAGAGAACCAGGCTCAGCAAGGGAGACATCGCACAGGCAAGGAAGCTGTATAGATGTCCAGGTATTGATGCGTTTATGATGTTACTGCGTGTTTGGGTTTATGAACATGTTTATTGTTTTCAGCTAGAAAGCTAAAGATAATGGCCCTTATTAATCTGTTGCACCTTTAACACAAAATTCTCCTGTCTCTGAGGCACAGAGGTGGAATGTAGCAATATGTTTTTCCACATGACCTTTCCAATTCGTCTTCACACGTCTCTAACACATACACCCACACACACACACACACACACACGCACACACACGCACACACACACACACACACACACACACACATGCATGCACGCAGGCTTATTCATACATTCAGTTCTTGAGCACACCCGTACAGATCTGGCGTCATTCTGCTCCCTGGTGAGGAGTTCCTGACATGATCTGGAGCTGCTCACTGAGTTGGGGTGCAACACTGTAAATGCTGTTTGTAAATGGTACCGAAGCTCTCAGTCCACACACACGCACGCACACACACCCACACACACACACACACACACACACACAGACACTTTATAAAAAACAGCTGTGCTTTCATTTATCATATAAATGCACAACTTGACATTTAGAAAATAAATTTGCTCAATGGAAACACTGCAATTTCGGAAAAAAAAAATTCTGTTTGTAAAAAGAAAAGTTTTGGTGGTAGGATGATGTGTTTTTGTTAGGGTTTTTTTTGACCATATTGAAATAGGTTTTTTTTCGCAAACCTGCATTGGAAACACATTTTTTTCACATCACACAAGTCACATGACCAACAACCGCATGTTGCCACTGGCAAAAACCACAAAGAAGACGATAACAGGAAGTAGTTGGAGGATGATGTCACAGCATGATTTTTAACAACTTGTCTTGGGAATAAACTTATTTACATGTGATTTTACTTGTGTTTCTTATTTAATTGAAACACTACATATTGAGAAATAGTGTTTTTTTTTACATTAGCGGAATATTGACAGTTTTGCGCACATTTGTAATAGAAACACAGCTAATGATGCAGTACTAAATGATAAACTGTATCTTTATTGTGTTTTGTGCATGAATTGGTGATTTCTGTGTTGATTTCTCCTGAATATTATGTGGCCCATAAATAGCAAGTTCAGTGTGTCTCAGTGGAAGCTATAAATCGATATTATACTGAGAATGTATTAATGTATCCCAGCTGGAAACAGATACAACTTGAACCTCATAAGGTCATTCTAGGGCGCTACCATATCCACTGACAGATGAACTGAACCCCAGGGCATTGTGGGGGAAAAAGACAGCATGCACGATGGGACAGGAGGGGCACGTTTGGCTAACTTCCTTTTGAGAGACAGCAGCAGCGTTATGCTCCGAATGAAAACCAACAATGGTCAGATCATTTGCCCAGAATGCCCAACTCAGCTGTTTTACATTTGTCAGATGTCCACAGAGTGACAAATTACAAGACGCATATAGTATATGTTCACATCCAGTAGATTACCGTTTTACAGAGGAATGTTGAATTCAGAACACGAACAACCCAGTCGCTGACGCTCAGCTTCCTTCTGGGTGTGTTGCAGCTTGCGGAGAAACCCTCCAGGAATCAACCGGTAACTTCTCCTCACCTGGTTACCCCAACGGATACCCCTCATACACTCACTGTGTCTGGAGAATATCTGTCACTCCTGGAGAAAAGGTGCACACCCACATGCACACGCACACACACATGCACACACACACACACACACCAAAACACAGTAAAAATTAGAGTGTGATGACAGATTGATGCTGTCTTCTTTCACTGCTCTGTCACTGATGCTAACGTCCACAGTAACTAAAGGATCTTTCATTTGATCCTCCAGATTGTTCTCAACTTCACCACTATGGACCTGTATAAAAGCAGTCTGTGCTGGTATGATTACATCGAGGTCCGGGATGGATACTGGAGGAAGGCTCCGCTGCTTGGTAAGATCTGTATGAAAGATCCAATTTCTTCCAGATGTTATGAAATTTGTCTCAGCTCCTGAAGACTTTACAGCCAAAAACACAGCGCTTTCATCTGACTTTCTAGTTTTTGACCAGATTTTTAAACAACACACAGGCTCCAACTCGACTGTTTGTCAATGCAACGCCAGACTAGCAAGATCAAGTATTCATGTGAGAGTGTGTACCAGAAATCCTTGCCAGTGTAAACTGCTTAAAGAGACATTATGATGTATTTTCTGGAGATATAGTGGCATTTTATGGCACAGTCGAGTAACTATGTTAACTTCAATTGTTATAAAAATTCTATATATATATCAAATATGACTTAAAACAAATTTGACTTTGTAATTTAGTGCCTTGAAATTGGGTCTCTGTCTCTTTAAGAAACTCCTACTCGTTCTAAAACTCCGCCTTCAGGAAGTTGTCACAACATGAATCCTCTATTGACCCTTTAACAACGTTTCTACCAGCGTTGCACTGAGAAGTAACTCCTATAATGAGCTCAGCTGATGTACAGTTCCACCAGGTGTTTGCTAATTGGAGCTGGCTAGTCTGAAGGAGCTGAGGGGGGGGAGTCACAGGGAGGGCCTCTCAGTGAGCTATAAGTTCCTAAGCTTGGAGCTTCTCCCCAGGTGTTTTGCACAGCTGAATGGTTGCCTCGGGAGATTAAAGGATTTCTCAAACATGAATGAAAGAATCAAAGCAACACTATAGGTATGCTTTTGATGTGGGAATTACATTATAACACTGCAAAGATTATAAAAGTACATTTTTCATAATACTGCCCCTCTAAAGCTGTTTGACTTTGGAGGTCCTACCATAGTAAATACCCTACTTTTTTTGGTGAGTACAGTGTTTATTTAGTTTATATTTCCCCCCAAAGCGGATATGTTTTACTTTGCCACTGTGGCTCACTTTCTGTCTCATCAAACTGCTGTGTCGCTCCAACCTAAACAGACCTCAGGTCCGTCTTGGTCAGAGAGTCAGAGACCGAGTCGTAGAGATTCTGCGACCTTAACGTGTTTCATTTGACTTGGTTTTCCGCTGGATTGGAGGCCAAAATAGATCCGATGTGTTTTGAGCATAAGGACTGTCTAATAATGATTACTTCCTCATAGGCAGTTCATGGAACATCTGAAGTGGCTGCACGTCACAGCATATATCAATATAAATCAGCAGACATTTATGAAAATATATCATTGTCAAGATTTTCCACATTTTTATTTCATGAAGGACGCTGAAAGAAATAAAATTAAATAATTTTGATAAAGAAAATTGAAAGTTGAGAAATGTCATAGGGATTGGCAAAAAGGAAGTTATTGAGGTAGATACAGAGCAGAAAAGAAGGTAGAACTGATAACACACTGCTGGATGAAGGGACATGTCCAGGAGAAAATATTTTGATTTTTTTTAGTTATTGGCCTGGCAGAGTGAAGATAATTTAAGTTAAATTGGGCTTATAAGGGAAATACTTCTTATAATCAGTTCTTAAAGTGATTTTGTTGATTTTCATTTTCTGTTTGTGATTCTCAGGCAGGTTTTGTGGAGACAAAATCCCTGATGTCTTAATCTCAGCCGACAGCAGGATGTGGATCGAGTTTCGCAGCAGCAGCAACTGGGTGGGCAAAGGCTTTGCTGCTGTTTATGAAGGTAGCAGCTCCTATAAATTAATAAATCACTCGGACAAATTGCTGGTTAACATGCATATGCATTCGTATGCAGCATAGGCTTATGTCTGATGATTAAACATGCCTGATTTTTGAGATTAGCTCCATTACTCATGGTGCAGAGAGAATGTTTCAGGTCTCTGCAATCAGCAACGGTTGATGCTAACTCATCCTGTCCATCTCTGCCTGCTGTGATTCTCTGTTTTTCTGTTCAGCCATCTGTGGAGGGGAAATTACCAAGGACTCTGGGCAAATTCAGTCTCCCAACTACCCTGATGACTACAGGCCCTCCAAAGAGTGTGTGTGGAGGATCACTGTGTCTGAGGGATACAATGTTGGACTTAGCTTCCAGGCCTTCGAGGTGACCCACTCTCTCTATCTCTGTGTGTGTGTGTGTGTGTGTATTTGTATGTTTCCAAGTGTGTGTGTGTGTCACTGTGTGCATGAGCTCGGAAAGTCTGGGTCAAATTTCACGCTCGTATTGTTGCTAGAAAGGTAGTAAAGGTTCCAGCGGATGCTGTGTGTGAATCTGGTGTTTAATCCCATAGTTCAGATTATTCTCTCCATATTTGTTGCTGTGTGCTGCTCTGCTCTGTTGCATCAATTACTTCCTCTGCTTTACAAACAACAGCTGTGAATGTGCAAAAGTCGGTGTTCTTTCTTCATTAAAATGTGAAAACCTAGTCTTTGTTTAAACCACTTTCAATAATTGTATGGACAAATGCTCAAGGAGAAATTTGTGTCCACAAGTGTTCATCAGTACATCACATAGGAATTAGCTGTGTAGTCCTGACTTTCCTGCAGCCATATTTAGTTTGAAACAAGCCCCTCCCACACTTGTTTGCTTTAGGGTAGATCCACTTGTAAAGTCCTGATTGTGTCAGTAGCTGTTTCCATTACAAATGTGAGCAAATCTTGGTGCTTCCATTAAATAAGAAATGAAATCAAAATCACATGTTAATAAGCTAAGTCACACGATAAGTCATTGAAAATCACAGTTACACAATACATATCATAAGTCAGTCATGATGCTGGTGCTCATCATCTATCATCCATGAGAGGAAACAGTGACGTCTTATTCAGGAGTTGGAGCAACAAGCCCCGCCTTGTATGCGGTGTTTTGGGAAAACTGTAATTGGAGATTTTACAGAAGAGTTTTGACTTCAACACGTTGGAATGGCACAACTTTTTATGAACTGTGATGCTGTGAGAGCTCTGGAGAAGCCAGCTGCACATTGTCTGGAAAAAACAAAAACAAAACCACCATCCTCCTACCACTTCCTGTCGTCTTCTTCATTATTTTCTCCAGTAGCAACATCCGGCTGTTGATCACTTGTAATGTGAAAAAAGTGTTGCCATTGTAGTTTTGTGAAATACATCAATTTCAATACAACTGAAGCTGTTTAAGTGAGCTTTTTCAAAATTAGCATGTTTCCATTAAGTAAATGTATCTTCATCATTTCAATTTGCGCAATTGTATGAATAGTGGAAATGCAGCCAGTAATGTGAAAATTGAATTTAACTTTGAAAAGAAAAGTGGGAAAACTTGGCTAGAAAAGATACTTTGGCTTTCTGAGACATGCTGCAGCGTAACGAGTGACACAGTGTGAAACTGTGAAACACATTGCACTTCACTCCTACATCTATAAGGACTGAAGTGCAATGTGTTACACTTCACTCCTTACAGGTGTAGAAAACTACAGATTGTTATTTGCTGTCAGGATTGGGCTAACTGTGGAGAATAATTATGTGGCACCTTTTACTTCAGAGTTGGTCATTTTACATAAATGCTCTCAGCAGTTCTTTTACAGACACTCCTTGGTTTTTCTCCCTTCCAATCATAAAAACTGCAAGTATTTTTTACATTTAACAGCAATGATTAATCTATATAAAGCAAATAAGGTAGGAAGTTTGAGCCATATCAGCTATTAACCCTTGTATGTCGAAATGGGGTCCAACTGACCCCACACACATAAAACCTGTATCATTTTCCATAGACCTCTACGTTTGCCTCAGTCCTCGCATGCACAACGGTTAAACGGGGCACTGATGATGACTGTGACACTCCAAGAGTCTCACTGAACACGTGTGTGTGTGTGTGCGTGTGACTGTGACTGTTGTAGATCGAGAGGCACGACAGCTGCGCCTATGACTACCTGGAGGTTCGGGACGGCCCGCTTGAAACGAGCCCGCTGATTGGCCGTTTCTGTGGCTACGACAAACCTGAAGACGTTCGCTCCACCTCTCACACTCTGTGGATGAAGTTTGTCTCTGACGGGACGGTGAACAAGGCTGGCTTTGCTGCCAACTTCTTCAAAGGTGAGGGAGCTCAATAAAGGCAGTCAGTGAGTGTTTTTCTCTTCAATTTTTTTTAATGTATTTATTTATTGTCCTTTAAAAGTACTCATCAATAATGCCAACACAAGTCTTGCTGTATTTAATGAATTTACGGTGAAACTTCTTTTCTCGCTGTACCTGTTAGTTGTTTTTTCCCGTGTGGCTTTTCTCTCCAAGGCTTTTCACATGAATTTTGACTCATGTGTGTTCCAGAGGAAGATGAGTGTGCCAAGCCAGACAATGGTGGATGCGAGCAGAGGTGTGTAAACACTCTTGGCAGCTTCAAGTGTGCCTGTGACCCTGGCTACGAACTGGCTCCTGACAAGAAGAGCTGTGAAGGTAACAATGAGTGTGTGTTTCAGCATTTCTAAGATCATAAGGCTCATTTTTCCAACAAATATTATGTTGTGAGGACCCATTGCTAGTTTTGGGGGTTATGTTTAGGACTTTTATGATGTGGATTGAGGTTATGTTAGGTTTAGAGTCAAGCATGTACTGATAATGGTTCAGTTTGGGGTACGAGTCAGAGTCAGGCAGTTAGGCTGTGGAGATGAATGAAAAATGAATGGAAGTCACTGCAAAGTCCTTTGAAGTTAGAAAAACATAAAATGTGCGTGCGTGTGTGTGGGTGGTGTGTGTGTATGAGGGACTGAGAATGTTCATTCTTGTTCACAGTGTTTTGTGTTTTATGCCAGTTTGACTCAGAAACATCCAAACAGCTTCCATCAACAGGAAAAAACACGCAAGACAAATCAAACAGGGAAAAGGGCTTTTATTCCCACGATGTAGACCATCTGCTAAAAGAACCAAACAAATATCATTCAACAGAGAAAATGGTGCATTTTAAATATTTCAGCTGTATAATTACTTCTGGGAAAACTTTCTTTCAGGATTATATTTGCATGTTTAAAGTACTTAAAGTGACAACGTATTATAAGGAATTGGTTAAACAGAGTCAGTCAAAACAACATTTAATATGACTCCTGTCAAACTTGATGATTTGATAATGACACTTTCTTTCTTTGTACGCATGTACTCTGACCAACTTAGCTTAAAGTAAAAAGCTTTCAAATTTAATTTGCAATCCGTTGAATGTTCTTCATTTTGTGCTACACATATGTGCCTTTGACACACATTTAAACTGCACAGAAACGGTTAAAGTGGCAGTACGTAACTTTTATTTAAGAAATTGTTCTTTTACATATATATATTAAAACGTCACCATGCCATGACAGTTTTACATGAGACAGATAACCAGTGAAAACATCAAGCTCTCTCGGCTTCTGCCTGTGGTAGACACTAGAAATGCAAGTTGATTGAATTTCCATTGGAAATTTTCTTCACTAGTTTGTTTTTGCAGGTTGTTCTTCTATGGAAGGTTGAATGTGATTTGTGAAGTGTTTTTTTTTTCTTCACGTTTGTTTTTTTTTTTTCTTCACATTGAAAGACTATAAAAAGTTTTATACAGCGCAGTCTGAAGTGGCTGCGAGCGTCCACTTCTGAATTCTTTTAGCCGTTTACATCTTCTGTCACATCATCAGTAAACACTNTGTGCAGGTCAGGAATATAATTTCTTGAAGATGGAGCCAGGAGAGGTGAACTCTCTTGGAGAAGCGTACGACTTCGACAGCATCATGCACTATGCCAGGAACACCTTCTCACGGTAACAGCTCCAGCGTCTTGGCAGCTCCATGGTTTGTTTTTGCAGCAGTATGCAACTTTTACAAAAAACTTTTTTTTTTTTTTTTTTTTAATTTTTTTTAAAACTGCCATTGCCACAGCAAAATGATAATTTGAACAAATATGTAAAAAGCCTTTTTTTTGTAAAAGTTACATGCTGCAGATTTAAGACAGATTTTTTTTTTTTTTTGTAGAAATGCTCTTTTTTCCTAAAATGAAAATTAAATCCTTAAAAATATTTTTTCCCCAAAACTTTATGTTGTTTTATAATCTTTTAAAATTTCTTATTAGAAATAAAAAAATATATATATAACATTTTGAAATCTAAATGGGTCAGTAGTATGAATAATTCTGGGCTCTATATGATTTAATTCCCTGCAAAAAACAGTGTTATGTTGAAGTTAGACTCTAATGAACGAAGTGCCGCTGCACTGATATGGATTCCAATAAATGTTCCCAGTTTCTGAAATTAGAGGATTTATTTTGACCAGGACACCTTGTATTTTACTGTCCTGATGACACATTTATGTTCTGTGGTGGAAAATCGAACGTTCGCTTTCTTCCCTGCAGTGGGATGTTCCTCGACACAATACTTCCATCCAGGGATGAGAACGGAGTCCGGCCGGCTATCGGCCAGAGAACCAGGCTCAGCAAGGGAGACATCGCACAGGCAAGGAAGCTGTATAGATGTCCAGGTATTGATGCGTTTATGATGTTACTGCGTGTTTGGGTTTATGAACATGTTTATTGTTTTCAGCTAGAAAGCTAAAGATAATGGCCCTTATTAATCTGTTGCACCTTTAACACAAAATTCTCCTGTCTCTGAGGCACAGAGGTGGAATGTAGCAATATGTTTTTCCACATGACCTTTCCAATTCGTCTTCACACGTCTCTAACACATACACCCACACACACACACACACACACACGCACACACACGCACACACACACACACACACACACACACACATGCATGCACGCAGGCTTATTCATACATTCAGTTCTTGAGCACACCCGTACAGATCTGGCGTCATTCTGCTCCCTGGTGAGGAGTTCCTGACATGATCTGGAGCTGCTCACTGAGTTGGGGTGCAACACTGTAAATGCTGTTTGTAAATGGTACCGAAGCTCTCAGTCCACACACACGCACGCACACACACCCACACACACACACACACACACACACACAGACACTTTATAAAAAACAGCTGTGCTTTCATTTATCATATAAATGCACAACTTGACATTTAGAAAATAAATTTGCTCAATGGAAACACTGCAATTTCGGAAAAAAAAAATTCTGTTTGTAAAAAGAAAAGTTTTGGTGGTAGGATGATGTGTTTTTGTTAGGGTTTTTTTTGACCATATTGAAATAGGTTTTTTTTCGCAAACCTGCATTGGAAACACATTTTTTTCACATCACACAAGTCACATGACCAACAACCGCATGTTGCCACTGGCAAAAACCACAAAGAAGACGATAACAGGAAGTAGTTGGAGGATGATGTCACAGCATGATTTTTAACAACTTGTCTTGGGAATAAACTTATTTACATGTGATTTTACTTGTGTTTCTTATTTAATTGAAACACTACATATTGAGAAATAGTGTTTTTTTTTACATTAGCGGAATATTGACAGTTTTGCGCACATTTGTAATAGAAACACAGCTAATGATGCAGTACTAAATGATAAACTGTATCTTTATTGTGTTTTGTGCATGAATTGGTGATTTCTGTGTTGATTTCTCCTGAATATTATGTGGCCCATAAATAGCAAGTTCAGTGTGTCTCAGTGGAAGCTATAAATCGATATTATACTGAGAATGTATTAATGTATCCCAGCTGGAAACAGATACAACTTGAACCTCATAAGGTCATTCTAGGGCGCTACCATATCCACTGACAGATGAACTGAACCCCAGGGCATTGTGGGGGAAAAAGACAGCATGCACGATGGGACAGGAGGGGCACGTTTGGCTAACTTCCTTTTGAGAGACAGCAGCAGCGTTATGCTCCGAATGAAAACCAACAATGGTCAGATCATTTGCCCAGAATGCCCAACTCAGCTGTTTTACATTTGTCAGATGTCCACAGAGTGACAAATTACAAGACGCATATAGTATATGTTCACATCCAGTAGATTACCGTTTTACAGAGGAATGTTGAATTCAGAACACGAACAACCCAGTCGCTGACGCTCAGCTTCCTTCTGGGTGTGTTGCAGCTTGCGGAGAAACCCTCCAGGAATCAACCGGTAACTTCTCCTCACCTGGTTACCCCAACGGATACCCCTCATACACTCACTGTGTCTGGAGAATATCTGTCACTCCTGGAGAAAAGGTGCACACCCACATGCACACGCACACACACATGCACACACACACACACACACCAAAACACAGTAAAAATTAGAGTGTGATGACAGATTGATGCTGTCTTCTTTCACTGCTCTGTCACTGATGCTAACGTCCACAGTAACTAAAGGATCTTTCATTTGATCCTCCAGATTGTTCTCAACTTCACCACTATGGACCTGTATAAAAGCAGTCTGTGCTGGTATGATTACATCGAGGTCCGGGATGGATACTGGAGGAAGGCTCCGCTGCTTGGTAAGATCTGTATGAAAGATCCAATTTCTTCCAGATGTTATGAAATTTGTCTCAGCTCCTGAAGACTTTACAGCCAAAAACACAGCGCTTTCATCTGACTTTCTAGTTTTTGACCAGATTTTTAAACAACACACAGGCTCCAACTCGACTGTTTGTCAATGCAACGCCAGACTAGCAAGATCAAGTATTCATGTGAGAGTGTGTACCAGAAATCCTTGCCAGTGTAAACTGCTTAAAGAGACATTATGATGTATTTTCTGGAGATATAGTGGCATTTTATGGCACAGTCGAGTAACTATGTTAACTTCAATTGTTATAAAAATTCTATATATATATCAAATATGACTTAAAACAAATTTGACTTTGTAATTTAGTGCCTTGAAATTGGGTCTCTGTCTCTTTAAGAAACTCCTACTCGTTCTAAAACTCCGCCTTCAGGAAGTTGTCACAACATGAATCCTCTATTGACCCTTTAACAACGTTTCTACCAGCGTTGCACTGAGAAGTAACTCCTATAATGAGCTCAGCTGATGTACAGTTCCACCAGGTGTTTGCTAATTGGAGCTGGCTAGTCTGAAGGAGCTGAGGGGGGGGAGTCACAGGGAGGGCCTCTCAGTGAGCTATAAGTTCCTAAGCTTGGAGCTTCTCCCCAGGTGTTTTGCACAGCTGAATGGTTGCCTCGGGAGATTAAAGGATTTCTCAAACATGAATGAAAGAATCAAAGCAACACTATAGGTATGCTTTTGATGTGGGAATTACATTATAACACTGCAAAGATTATAAAAGTACATTTTTCATAATACTGCCCCTCTAAAGCTGTTTGACTTTGGAGGTCCTACCATAGTAAATACCCTACTTTTTTTGGTGAGTACAGTGTTTATTTAGTTTATATTTCCCCCCAAAGCGGATATGTTTTACTTTGCCACTGTGGCTCACTTTCTGTCTCATCAAACTGCTGTGTCGCTCCAACCTAAACAGACCTCAGGTCCGTCTTGGTCAGAGAGTCAGAGACCGAGTCGTAGAGATTCTGCGACCTTAACGTGTTTCATTTGACTTGGTTTTCCGCTGGATTGGAGGCCAAAATAGATCCGATGTGTTTTGAGCATAAGGACTGTCTAATAATGATTACTTCCTCATAGGCAGTTCATGGAACATCTGAAGTGGCTGCACGTCACAGCATATATCAATATAAATCAGCAGACATTTATGAAAATATATCATTGTCAAGATTTTCCACATTTTTATTTCATGAAGGACGCTGAAAGAAATAAAATTAAATAATTTTGATAAAGAAAATTGAAAGTTGAGAAATGTCATAGGGATTGGCAAAAAGGAAGTTATTGAGGTAGATACAGAGCAGAAAAGAAGGTAGAACTGATAACACACTGCTGGATGAAGGGACATGTCCAGGAGAAAATATTTTGATTTTTTTTAGTTATTGGCCTGGCAGAGTGAAGATAATTTAAGTTAAATTGGGCTTATAAGGGAAATACTTCTTATAATCAGTTCTTAAAGTGATTTTGTTGATTTTCATTTTCTGTTTGTGATTCTCAGGCAGGTTTTGTGGAGACAAAATCCCTGATGTCTTAATCTCAGCCGACAGCAGGATGTGGATCGAGTTTCGCAGCAGCAGCAACTGGGTGGGCAAAGGCTTTGCTGCTGTTTATGAAGGTAGCAGCTCCTATAAATTAATAAATCACTCGGACAAATTGCTGGTTAACATGCATATGCATTCGTATGCAGCATAGGCTTATGTCTGATGATTAAACATGCCTGATTTTTGAGATTAGCTCCATTACTCATGGTGCAGAGAGAATGTTTCAGGTCTCTGCAATCAGCAACGGTTGATGCTAACTCATCCTGTCCATCTCTGCCTGCTGTGATTCTCTGTTTTTCTGTTCAGCCATCTGTGGAGGGGAAATTACCAAGGACTCTGGGCAAATTCAGTCTCCCAACTACCCTGATGACTACAGGCCCTCCAAAGAGTGTGTGTGGAGGATCACTGTGTCTGAGGGATACAATGTTGGACTTAGCTTCCAGGCCTTCGAGGTGACCCACTCTCTCTATCTCTGTGTGTGTGTGTGTGTGTGTATTTGTATGTTTCCAAGTGTGTGTGTGTGTCACTGTGTGCATGAGCTCGGAAAGTCTGGGTCAAATTTCACGCTCGTATTGTTGCTAGAAAGGTAGTAAAGGTTCCAGCGGATGCTGTGTGTGAATCTGGTGTTTAATCCCATAGTTCAGATTATTCTCTCCATATTTGTTGCTGTGTGCTGCTCTGCTCTGTTGCATCAATTACTTCCTCTGCTTTACAAACAACAGCTGTGAATGTGCAAAAGTCGGTGTTCTTTCTTCATTAAAATGTGAAAACCTAGTCTTTGTTTAAACCACTTTCAATAATTGTATGGACAAATGCTCAAGGAGAAATTTGTGTCCACAAGTGTTCATCAGTACATCACATAGGAATTAGCTGTGTAGTCCTGACTTTCCTGCAGCCATATTTAGTTTGAAACAAGCCCCTCCCACACTTGTTTGCTTTAGGGTAGATCCACTTGTAAAGTCCTGATTGTGTCAGTAGCTGTTTCCATTACAAATGTGAGCAAATCTTGGTGCTTCCATTAAATAAGAAATGAAATCAAAATCACATGTTAATAAGCTAAGTCACACGATAAGTCATTGAAAATCACAGTTACACAATACATATCATAAGTCAGTCATGATGCTGGTGCTCATCATCTATCATCCATGAGAGGAAACAGTGACGTCTTATTCAGGAGTTGGAGCAACAAGCCCCGCCTTGTATGCGGTGTTTTGGGAAAACTGTAATTGGAGATTTTACAGAAGAGTTTTGACTTCAACACGTTGGAATGGCACAACTTTTTATGAACTGTGATGCTGTGAGAGCTCTGGAGAAGCCAGCTGCACATTGTCTGGAAAAAACAAAAACAAAACCACCATCCTCCTACCACTTCCTGTCGTCTTCTTCATTATTTTCTCCAGTAGCAACATCCGGCTGTTGATCACTTGTAATGTGAAAAAAGTGTTGCCATTGTAGTTTTGTGAAATACATCAATTTCAATACAACTGAAGCTGTTTAAGTGAGCTTTTTCAAAATTAGCATGTTTCCATTAAGTAAATGTATCTTCATCATTTCAATTTGCGCAATTGTATGAATAGAGGAAATGCAGCCAGTAATGTGAAAATTGAATTTAACTTTGAAAAGAAAAGTGGGAAAACTTGGCTAGAAAAGATACTTTGGCTTTCTGAGACATGCTGCAGCGTAACGAGTGACACAGTGTGAAACTGTGAAACACATTGCACTTCACTCCTACATCTATAAGGACTGAAGTGCAATGTGTTACACTTCACTCCTTACAGGTGTAGAAAACTACAGATTGTTATTTGCTGTCAGGATTGGGCTAACTGTGGAGAATAATTATGTGGCACCTTTTACTTCAGAGTTGGTCATTTTACATAAATGCTCTCAGCAGTTCTTTTACAGACACTCCTTGGTTTTTCTCCCTTCCAATCATAAAAACTGCAAGTATTTTTTACATTTAACAGCAATGATTAATCTATATAAAGCAAATAAGGTAGGAAGTTTGAGCCATATCAGCTATTAACCCTTGTATGTCGAAATGGGGTCCAACTGACCCCACACACATAAAACCTGTATCATTTTCCATAGACCTCTACGTTTGCCTCAGTCCTCGCATGCACAACGGTTAAACGGGGCACTGATGATGACTGTGACACTCCAAGAGTCTCACTGAACACGTGTGTGTGTGTGTGCGTGTGACTGTGACTGTTGTAGATCGAGAGGCACGACAGCTGCGCCTATGACTACCTGGAGGTTCGGGACGGCCCGCTTGAAACGAGCCCGCTGATTGGCCGTTTCTGTGGCTACGACAAACCTGAAGACGTTCGCTCCACCTCTCACACTCTGTGGATGAAGTTTGTCTCTGACGGGACGGTGAACAAGGCTGGCTTTGCTGCCAACTTCTTCAAAGGTGAGGGAGCTCAATAAAGGCGGTCAGTGAGTGTTTTTCTCTTCAATTTCTTTTAATGTATTTATTTATTGTCCTTTAAAAGTACTCATCAATAATGCCAACACAAGTCTTGCTGTATTTAATGAATTTACGGTGAAACTTCTTTTCTCGCTGTACCTGTTAGTTGTTTTTTCCCGTGTGGCTTTTCTCTCCAAGGCTTTTCACATGAATTTTGACTCATGTGTGTTCCAGAGGAAGATGAGTGTGCCAAGCCAGACAATGGTGGATGCGAGCAGAGGTGTGTAAACACTCTTGGCAGCTTCAAGTGTGCCTGTGACCCTGGCTACGAACTGGCTCCTGACAAGAAGAGCTGTGAAGGTAACAATGAGTGTGTGTTTCAGCATTTCTAAGATCATAAGGCTCATTTTTCCAACAAATATTATGTTGTGAGGACCCATTGCTAGTTTTGGGGGTTATGTTTAGGACTTTTATGATGTGAATTGAGTTTATGTTAGGTTTAGAGTCAAGCATGTACTGATAATGGTTCAGTTTGGGGTACGAGTCAGAGTCAGGCAGTTAGGCTGTGGAGATGAATGAAAAATGAATGGAAGTCACTGCAAAGTCCTTTGAAGTTAGAAAAACATAAAATGTGCGTGCGTGTGTGTGGGTGGTGTGTGTGTATGAGGGACTGAGAATGTTCATTCTTGTTCACAGTGTTTTGTGTTTTATGCCAGTTTGACTCAGAAACATCCAAACAGCTTCCATCAACAGGAAAAAACACGCAAGACAAATCAAACAGGGAAAAGGGCTTTTATTCCCACGATGTAGACCATCTGCTAAAAGAACCAAACAAATATCATTCAACAGAGAAAATGGTGCATTTTAAATATTTCAGCTGTATAATTACTTCTGGGAAAACTTTCTTTCAGGATTATATTTGCATGTTTAAAGTACTTAAAGTGACAACGTATTATAAGGAATTGGTTAAACAGAGTCAGTCAAAACAACATTTAATATGACTCCTGTCAAACTTGATGATTTGATAATGACACTTTCTTTCTTTGTACGCATGTACTCTGACCAACTTAGCTTAAAGTAAAAAGCTTTCAAATTTAATTTGCAATCCGTTGAATGTTCTTCATTTTGTGCTACACATATGTGCCTTTGACACACATTTAAACTGCACAGAAACGGTTAAAGTGGCAGTACGTAACTTTTATTTAAGAAATTGTTCTTTTACATATATATATTAAAACGTCACCATGCCATGACAGTTTTACATGAGACAGATAACCAGTGAAAACATCAAGCTCTCTCGGCTTCTGCCTGTGGTAGACACTAGAAATGCAAGTTGATTGAATTTCCATTGGAAATTTTCTTCACTAGTTTGTTTTTGCAGGTTGTTCTTCTATGGAAGGTTGAATGTGATTTGTGAAGTGTTTTTTTTTTCTTCACGTTTGTTTTTTTTTTTTTCTTCACATTGAAAGACTATAAAAAGTTTTATACAGCGCAGTCTGAAGTGGCTGCGAGCGTCCACTTCTGAATTCTTTTAGCCGTTTACATCTTCTGTCACATCATCAGTAAACACTGGAGACCGAGGCTGTTGGGAATCATTCCAGTCTGAAGCAGCACACAGCTACCATGGAGCTGAACAGACGATGCGTTCTGCTTCGGGTCAGGTGTCAGTCTCTAACCACCCCTCCATCTTGTTTTCTTCCTGCCATTTTGAAACAGAAGGAAGAAATGCTGTTATGACTTTTTATTGGGGGTTTTTTTGGCAAAGTTTAAGCGAACATCATGATGATTTTTAGTGAGCTGCTTCCTGGTGTTTTCTGTCGTTCTCCAGAGGATTTGTCTTACCTTTGAGCTTTCTCTCTTAACTTCTTTTGTTAGTTTTCCTTGTAAATTCATTCAGTATTTTTGCATTCACAAACATCTCTTCAGCCACAGAGAGCAACTTATTGTTTTTAAAATCAAAAGGTACTGTAAACCTAAGCCTGCCAGGGGTATGAATAATTTTGAGCCACCTGTATGTTAAAACTTAGTCACAAATCAATTGCATTCATTGTTTGAATTCTACCTGTTAATGACAATAAAACTAGAAACTTTATAGTACGGGTCATTTTTAGCAACTCTAAGCACAAATGTTATGATTTATCTTTTAAAAAGGAAAAGAAAAAAAATCCCCCCAGTTTTTTTGAGGCAGTATAGAAGGTGAAATTTGATGTTTGAAGGAAGGAAAAGGAAAAAGAGAGGCAGCTCTGATTGAGATTAAATCCTGCTGTTCCAGTGACCAACATGGCAGCTGAGTCGCCTCTTTCCTGTAGTCTGTCTCTGTTTTTGACCAGGCCCACCATAATTGTGTCAACTGCAAACCTGATAGAGGTTGCTGCTGTGCTGGGATGTGCAGTCATGAACATCAGAGGACTGAGCACACACCCTTGGGGTACCCCCATGCTCAGTGTGGTGGTACTGGATGTAGTGCTGCCAAGCCGGACTGCTTGTGGTCCAGTAGCCAATCACAGAGAGACGTGTACAAGCCCAACCTCTCCAGCTTCTGGATCAGTTATTGTGGGATGATGGTGTTAACTTTGACTTGTTTGCTTTGTTCTTGGGATTAAATGTAGAAAAATCTAACTGGACTAAACAGGGGAAATCACTGTAACGTCAGTATACCCTCAGTGCGTTTCATGTACAACCATGTTGCTCGTTGCTGGGCCTGACTTGTTTACATCTGTGTGTTTTCAGCTGCCTGTGGCGGTCTTCTGTCCAAGCTGAATGGAACCATCAGCACTCCTGGTTGGCCTAAGGAATATCCACCCAACAAGAACTGTGTGTGGCAGGTGGTGGCCCCCACTCAGTACCGCATTTCCATGCAGTTTGAGGCTTTCGAGCTGGAGGGCAACGAGGTAACCATGTCCGGGTGTTAGCGTGCAGCTCGGCCGGCCGCAGGGCTTTTAGCAACACGTTAACGATTCCTTCTTCATCAGCGCTTTAAGACCCTAACGCGATCCTCGTGTGTGTTTAGGTTTGTAAATATGATTACGTGGAGGTGCGGAGCGGCCTCTCGTCCGACTCTAAGCTGCACGGGAAATACTGCGGCACAGAGGTCCCAGAGGTCATCACCTCTCAGTACAACAACATGAGGATTGAGTTCAAGTCGGACAACACGGTTTCCAAGAAAGGCTTCAAAGCTCACTTCTTTTCAGGTAAAACTTGAGCACGAGTGTGTCTTTGGCAGATTGAGCATCAAAATGCAGGACTTGTTCTCACTTATGTATCGGTTTCCTGAGAATCTGATCAATGAGTGATGAGAAGGAGGAGAGATTCCATCAGGACAGAAAAGAGACGGAGAATTTTACATAATGAAGACGAAGTGTTCAATTCACATGTACTTACCCTTATCAGTGCATATTCAATTTACAAAAGTAACATTTATTTTATAAACTCTGTTAGAAAACAATTGTTTTTTCCTAAAACCTTTTTTGGATTAGAAATATTAACAGAAATGAACTGATAATGTCACTCTCTAAATCAAATTAGAATAAAAACCTGACCTGATTGAAAAAAATAGATGTCATTTTTTTGATTCAGCAGTGCAAAATAATCCTAATTCAGTTGAAAAAATATAAACAACTTCCTAAAGATATGTTTTATAACCTGGTGTTATCAGCATGAAATCATTCCACCCGTTAACATTGGGAGGCCAGACCAAGGCACTCCGGCAGCAGCTCTGAACGTTCTCCTCTCCTAGACTGATTTCATTCAGTGGAACATCTGGTCATAAATTCTTTAAGGACCTTTTTAAATCCCTCACTAGACTCATAATCTGCTTCAGTTTTCCACCTGAAATGCCTCAGACAGCTCTTGGGTCCTCACCATGGTGCTCATGCTCACTTCAACTGTCAGGAGCACACCACAGCAAATGTCTGAGGTTTAAACAGGACAAACCTTTTTATTTGTGCTACTTGCTGCTTCTTTCTGTCTCTTTTGCTTGGACTGAGCTCGGTAAGAAAGGTTTCATTCACTCTGCTGCTTTAACCTAAAACTTGCTACAGAAAGCTTTGAAATTGACTGAATTTTTCTGACTGAGTGCTTTTACCTCCAAACTAAAAGTTCTCAAGTCTGATTCAGTGACATGCTGGTGTTATGTATTTTCCAGGCTTGTAGTTTTATAGCACAATCTTCAGCTGTTATAAATTGCTGTATATGTGACACATAGCTTAAAGGAAATTCGACTGCGCAATTTAATGCCTTGAAATTGAGCCTCTGTCTCCTTAAGAAGCTCCTGCTCTTTCCAACACTCTGCCTTCAGGAAGTCACCACAACAACCGTTACAACTGCTCTTAGGAGCGTTGCACTGAGATGTAGTTTGTATGATGAGCTCAGCAGACTCGCAGTTCCACCAGCAGTTAGCACTGTCTGCTAATTGCTGCTGCTAGTCTGAAGGAAAGAGCCACGCATGGTGGGGCGCGCCACGCCACGCCACGCCACACTATGTCACGCCACACTATGTCACGCCTCGTCACGCCACGCCACACCACTTCACGTGTTTTTAGGGAGTAAGGGAGAGTCTTGTAAGACAAACTTGCAAAAATGTGGGGCACTGGTAATATAGTTTTTTAAATTCAGAAATAAGCCTCACACTTTGCATTGTAAAAAAAATAAATAAATAAAAGGCACCACCTTCTTTCTATAGACCTCCCTGTGTCCAACCCTGACCATCCTCTTTATGAGATGTTGGTTCACGCTCCCTCGCAGATAAACTTTTAAAACTCCAACTGCCTGCAGAGCCTCTAGAATTTGCAACTTGGCACTGTGGAGAAGTTCCTGGTGAACAGATAGCCCACTCTTATTTGCACCTTCCAGGGATACGTTTTGGTTGGCAAACAGCCAGCGGCTTTAGGGAGGTCCCCTCTGCCTCCCAAACACCACTAATCCATGTGTGCATGCGGACATTTTGTGCTTGACCTGAAGACGGCTACAATGAGCGCCGTGCAACATCGGCTGCAAAGCTTCTTAGTCAGTGATAGGGTGTGACTGAGCCCACAATAGAAACTGTAATACCACATCAGACACAAACACACGTGCACATGCACACACACACACACACACACACACACACACACAGACTAGGATTTAGTGGTTTCATTAAAATCAGATCTAGCTGAGTTGGGTTAAGAGTCATCATCTGTGTCTAATCTTACACCTCTTTGTAGGGAGTCTTGCTTCCAGGCATGAAAACATCACAACACTTGTTATTTTAGTCGTGGGGTTATCCTGTGCATCTGTCAACATGGCAGCTCCACGCAGATCAGATCTTCCACCCTCTGCTCCCTGCAGACTCCAGTTCCTCTGAACGGCTTTGTCGTCAGCAAGGCGGTCAAGAGGTTAACAGCACTACAACTCTGGTTTTGGTTTCTGTTTAAAAGTCTGCAGAGTCCAAAGGTTTCCAAATATTTCAGTTAAATATTTAGAAAAAAATATGTACAACAAATGTTCATGTATATATGTTAGAAACAGATCCAATGAACTGTTCACCGCTTTTATTTTCACTCACTGGGAGGTTGACACTGGTTCGGTTTGACAGCTCACACACATCTACAAAACCGCATGTGAGCAATTTCATAGTGTAATTACTGCAATATGGAAAAAGGATCATACACGCTTGTGTGCTGGAGCAGAGACACATCTAAAATATGCAAGGCATTAGAAGAAATCCTAATGTGATATTCTAATTTTCTTCAGTCTTTGAAACTGCAAAAAATAAAAATAAAAGCTTGAAATATTTAACTCTATGTAATGAATCCTTGTAAAATCATGAGTTGACTCGCAGGAAGCATTGTACGTTTACACAATATTCACTTTTTTTTCAGATGTACTTGTATTAGTCTTTTCATTATTTATTTTGTAAAGTTTTAGAGAGTTATTTTAGTCATATTTTGGGCTACATGAAATGTTTAAAGCTGGGATCTGTCCTTTTGTTTTAAATTTTGTGCCTTATGTTGAAATGTTTGCTTGAAAGCCAAATAATGTTCTGTCTGTGCATGTTCATGTTTTCACCACTTCTGTCACCTTCCCTTACATCACCTGACCTGCTTGCATTGGTTCCTCCCATCTCATCCCCCACACCCCGCATGTCCTTTGGGGCATTTTTTTTCTTTCACCATCCGTTTTCTTTCCCCTCCCACTTCCCTTTATCCCTTCCACTTTGTCTCTGTTATTTCCACATGAGTGACGTGCTGCATGTGTGTCTCTCACAGACAAAGATGAATGCAGCAAGGACAACGGCGGCTGCCAGCACGAGTGCATCAACACGGTGGGCTCGTACGTCTGTCAGTGTCGCCACGGCTTTGTGCTGCATGAGAACAAACATGACTGTAAAGAAGGTGGGTTCCACTTGCACCCACGTGTTCACACACCGGAGTGAGAATGTCCGGGATGCATGTGCATGCTGATGACACTTTTGGTCATGAAAATGAGAAATTTCAAACCTAGGATCCACATCTGAAAATGTCAACAGAAAATGTTAAGCTGATCTATATAGACAATTTACCTGTTACATTTCAAGTAAATGCTACATTATTAGCTTTTTCACTGCCTTAGTGAGTCTCTGTCTAGATAGATAGTTTCCCTTGGTGGTTCTTAATCCACATCGGACCCAATTTGAATTTTTATGCATCCTATATACACTACTGACAGTATATAGTAGTGTATATAGTGTACGTAGCAATTAGTGTTAGTTCATGCACATATTCTTAATGTGCATGAACAAATACTTTTCTTGGTATACCAATCACTCAAACTCTTTTTACACTAGAAGTTACACTCAGCAGAAACTTGAGTTTAAAATTCCAACTCTAAAGAACGAAAGATAGTTATCAAATGTTCATGGGTAATTTAGGCCTAAGGACGAGAGATTAAAGGGTCGTTCCCACACGTTCATGAAATAAATTAGACCCAAAGGAGACTTCAGAGTTTGGATGTAAGATGAAGGAGGTTTAACCTTTTTATTCAAATTTTATCTCACTTGCAGTGCAAACACTGATCTAAAGGATATCTGTGCAAAATGAATAACAGATAAGTTAGCAAATCCCAGCAACATGAGTGGCTACCAGCGTAACAGGAAAGCTAGCTTCCTTCGAGGCTAACTCGTCTCTGCCAGTGAACCCATCCGAAGAAACTGCAGCCACAGCAGTCGTTATGATTCGGCTAGCTGCAGAGTTCAAAAAGCACCGGGCAGTTCCCATCAAGACTCCATAAAACCTCTACGAGCTTCGGTAGACTTGTTGAAAACAACAGTGGACTCCCTACAAAAGAGCCTCTCCTCTGTGAAGTCTGTGATTGAATGTCTACTCGCAGTTGACTCCTCCATTAACATGCTGAAAGTTTGAAATATCTCTCCTTTGGACTCACTTGACGACCTTGAGAAGTGCTCAGATAGAAGCAGCCTCTGCATATAAAAGATCACTGACAGAGCTGAGGATGGCGCAGACCCAATCGAGTTCATTTCTGGTGTTTTGAGCTGGAGAGGGCACAGCGGTCTCCAACCCTCCGATCCAGTCAGCACAAATTCCCTTGTGTCTTAATGGTCTGCTTTCCCAGATTTCAGCAAGAAGAGGCTGTTCTTCGCTGAGCTAGGGATCACAATTTGCAATACCAATGAGTCACAAGAAGGATCTGTCAAGACCGCAGCAAAGAAAGGAGCAGTATTCCATTGTGTAAAACAAGTCCCGTTTCAGAAAAAAGTCAGCTGTATTCCACAAACCTGAGAATGACCCACAAGGACAACATGCTCATCTTTAATTCGCCCGAGGGAGGAGGCTCAGAAGTTCGTCATCCAGAGTCTGGGTAAAGACTAGAACACTGACTGGCAGCCATCAAGGGGTCAAATTATCCGTATTAGTAGTTTGGTTATCAGTGGATTCACCTGGCTGTGATTTTCTGAGCCATTTCTCTGCTGCAAACCCTTTATTCACAGACAACCTGTAAAGACAATAACTGTGAGAAAGGAAGCTGAAGGAGTCCTGCAGGGTTGATTGCTCTGTGTCACACTGAGAGGACATCAGTTCCATCAGTGTGTGGACAATGCTCTCCACACCAGAACACTGAGATGCTTCCCATCAACAAATCAAACATAACTACTGAGGAAAAAAAAAAAACTCTTCAAAGAGGGAGATAGAAAATTATCTAGGAGTATACATGCTTTAGAAACATTGTTCCGCAAACTTTCAAATTTTTTAAAGAAAATTTGACCGCCTCTTTATTCCAGAAATCTCAAAATTAACATGATTAATGTTTGTTAATCTCTGTTTAACGATTGTTAACAGAGGCATCCATTATTTTTTTACTCAAACTGTGATTCACATTGATCCATTTCCTCCTTAAGTAACGTAGAAATCTGTGCAAAGGCACTGGCCTCGCAGTTAGAAACCATAATGGATGATATAATCTCTCATAATCTGACTGCCTTAACTTCAAGAGTTCAACCAGTAGTCATCAGCCATTGTTCTTTGTCTTCACTCTAAATCAATGAGTGAAGGATCACAGGTTATCTCTCTGCCCAGATGATACACATAACGATCAAAATGAACCATAATAATTATACTTCTAAGAACTTCTAAGAAAGCCAGTCCAGGTGCCTTTTATGGAATCATTTAAAGTTCCTCTTTGCTGTCATCGTGTTCATTTGATCTGGACTTTTAGAACAGAACCAGCAGCCTGCCTCGCACCACCACTTCAGATTTAATTTGGATTTGTCTCAGATATCTCGCTCCACAAGGCCTTCTTTGTAAAAACCTGGAACTTACTGTAAAGACTTTACGACTGTTATTACTTTGAATGTATGCCAGCGCACCGGAGATTTGGTGTCTTTGGCTTGTGGCTTCATCTGAACTTTTCTTAAACAACCGCTTCACAGTAACCGTGCCTGGGTTCACTTGTCCCAAACGTGCCCTTAAATTATCCAAAGAAGTTGAGACTCAGATCTTGTATCAAGTTTTCTGCTTGATTTGTACTCGGTTGAAAAGTGATAAAAGATGAAAGAGCAACAGGGCATAACAAAGGAAAATTAGAAAATTACAGCGTTATTATGGTTCAGAACCATAAGTATTATGTAGCATCCAGGGATTGGTGTTATTCAAACCAGATTTTTTAAACTGACTGACCTCTCAAGCATTCCCACAGTAATTAAAAACCTCAAAGCTTTTCAAAGTCAACTTTTGCACACGCACACCAACAAACACTACATCAGTGTCTGTATGAACGACTCACTGAGGCTCCCCAGGTTTCTCATAAAGAGTGTCACGTTTCCAGCATCTGGGGACTCCAAAGCTTTGCATGTTGCATTGTTGTCCTGATTGTCGACATGAAGCACATGTGTGTTTATATGTTCACTAAACCAGTGTGGCCCTGCAGCCTTGCAGTCAGATCTGCAGTTGTACACATAAAGCACTGCATTAGTGCTTAAGGGCATCAGAAGAGACGATTCACATTTTCACGTATGCATGTCAAAGATCTGGTTGTATTCTTAACCAGACCATTGTAACAGTGTGTGTGGGTATGGCTGCATGAGTGAATATACTTAGACATATGTGTGTTTGGTGAGTCCATGGAAAAAAAAAACAACACAGAAAAAAACTGATAAAATAGACAATTAATTAACCTATATTCTCTTTTAATTTTTCTGATTTATTATTGAGGATCCATCTGAAAACATGGTATGAATTTATGGGGTAGGAGTTCATAAGTTTCTTACTTCTTCCTACTCCTTTTGGAGCATGTTAAGATTATTGTGGTACGAAAAAATATGTCTTTTGCGTTATTTTATACTGCTATCATGTTCGAAATAAATAAATAAATAAAATAAATAAATAAACTCTGCCTGTATACATGTGCTGTCAAAACCAAAGGTGATCTGCTCAGTAAAAGTCCATGACGTAACAAAGAAGTTAAGCTTCCTGAACAATTGGATCAGGAGATTTTTTTTCTTTCTTTCTTCACTCGATGTTTTGAGTAGAAGAAGCAGAATTAGACTGGGAGCACAGGTACACTACGTCTTTTAACACCGTGCTGCTGAAGAACAATTATCGTTCTTCATCAGTCAGAAAAAGGGGGGGATGGAGAAAGCTCCAGAGTTATGACATAACAAAACATGAGAATCTGTGGAAGGCTTGAAAACTACTGATCATTGAAGCTCACAGTGCAATCTCACTGACCTAGAAGTATTTTGCAAAGAATAGAGCTAACATTTCTAGAAGTTCTAAGCAGGTCAAAAAAGTATAGACCCAGGGATCTGAATCCCAGTGCACACCACACTTTTCAGATACATTGTGTTGGTCTACAACATAAAATCCCAGATGAATTTACTTCAGTTTGTGGCATTATGTGTAAAATAGTTTGTCCTGACTCTATATATCTAGTTTTTATTTGTTGTTGCTGTATTTCTTATTGTTATGTGTGAAATTGTATGAATGTTTATATCTTCTTTCGTTTATGGAATTATGAATGGAAATTAGCATTTTGCTACGTTTATGACAACATTAATTAATCTGCACTGTTCCATTTAAATAACATCAGTCAATCAATCAAAAAACAAAAAGGTTAACAGATTTAATATATTTAGTTCCTTTTAGGTTTCTGGACATCATGTTTGTGTCAAATGAAACAGCCTCGCTCTGATTTACTGACAGCATCACTAGGTGACTGGTAAGTGCCTCCACATGCAGGGTTTGAGTCTGTCTTTGACTCAGCAATCTGACATTTTTTTTTTTATTCCTAATCCAGCTCTTGGATTTGAACCGCAAACATCCAAATCAACCATGTTTAGTGCAGCAGCAGGCAGCTTGTGCTGTACATGTGCGCCTGCTTTCCTTCAAACTTCACCCTGAACTTGTGACCAGGATGTTCTCCTTTGAAATCCCTTTTTTCCCCTCGTTCGGTTCTCGTGTTTCTCTTCTTCATGTTCCCTTTCTATTTCCTCTGACCTTTTCCTGTGCAGCCACGATTTTCACTTCCTTCCTTCCTGTGTGTGCTCTCGTGTTTCTGTGTGTGTCCAGCTGAGTGCGAGCATAAGATCCACAGCCCCAGCGGGACCCTGAGCAGCCCCAACTGGCCCGACAAGTACCCCAGCCGTAAGGAGTGCACCTGGGACATCACTGCCACGCCAGGACACCGAGTCAAGATCGTAAGTGAGCAAACCCAACCAAGCCGACCTAGTAACAACTTGTCGTCCTGGCTGCAGAATCATGCGGCATGAAGAGGCCTTAAGGCGTTTCTTCTCTTTTTTTTTTTCATGTCTGAATTCTTTGTTCTCGCTCTTTTCAAGAGAACCAAATGTGGATGGAGGAGAAAGCACAGATATTTGGGTTAACTGCAATCGCGTGCGCATGTGTTAGTAAGAGGCCTTGGGCAGAGGCCATCTGTGTCCTTGTGCCTCTGTGTGTGTAGACACACACACACTCACACACAAGTTTGGATTTCTACCCACATTAGGACTTTGCATTGACTTCCATTCATTTTAGTTACTGCATTTATGGCTAAGACTTGAAAACTGCTTCTATTTTCCCTAACCCTAACCATTACTAGTCTATTCCTAAAGCTAACCTTAACTAAAACTTAATTCACATCATACCTCTAAACCTGTCCTCTTACCCTGAACAGGGCTATAGGACCATTCTTTGGTCCCCATGCGGCCCATCGGTCTTCAGAGGGTTGGTAAATATGCCAGAAAAGGTCCTAAGAAGAATAGATAAACAAGTACACACACACACACACGCGCGCGCACACACCTACACACACACACACACCTACACACACACACACACACGCAGAAAGATAGATGTGGTGCGCACATCTGTGTGACATGACTTGATGAAGAGTCGTGTTAGTCACTGTTAGACTGAGGATTTCTGGTCTTGAGTTTCTCTTTTTCTAAACAACATGTTTCTCATCCCTTTTGTATAGAAGATAATTTTATGATTAAAGATCATCGAGGTTGGACAGCTGCAGGTTACAAAGCATGATCAGAACATGAACGTCTGTGATGCATAATTAGATTTGATGCAAACTGCCAAGTTAAGGTTTTGTAGAATCCATCATCAGGTCAGGGCCTGGAGTTAATGTAGACAGTACAAAAATAGAGGCAGAGCTTTGTGAAGACGTTAAGGTGCCGACAAACATGGTTGATGTCTAAAATTAATGCTTTATTTTGCAGTTATAGAGCTAAAGTTTGGAACAAAATAGTCATACTTCTTCTAGATTGCACTTATTACATTTTATCAACCCTTTTCAGTAGTTTTTTTTATTTATTTAATTATTTATTTAATTTCGCAAACCAACAAGCAAATTAAATCAGTGATCATTTCTTTCCACTTTGGCTCTTGCTTTGGTGTAAGAATAAATGTTGTTTTTATGTAGCTGTGATGATTAATCTTGAGCAAAAGCGCAACAACAACTTCATGACACATAACCTTTCGTGTGCAAATGGCCCTTAAGCACAAAATCAGATGATGAATGTTGGAACAATGAAATGATTGCAATAAATAAACATATTGGGATATTTTTTTTTTACCAAATTCAGCTAAATAAATTAAAAGAAATGGTGCCTTTGCAACAATATGTTTGAAAATTGGTTCCGTGGAAACTTGTCTATGTTGTATAGACGCATCTCTGAAGAGGTGGAACATTTTCACGCCTCAGTGTATGGGACAGATTTAACAGGTTTAACAAACACTTAAAAGACAGTCTTCTAAAATCAGTAACGGCTCTGAATATGAGTGGACAAGCAATCAAAAGTAAAACAGAAATCTGGAGAAGACCTCTAAAACACATGATGGATTTCTTCTTAGAAGCAAATATTTTCAGAAACTGGGATGCCTAAAAACATCTGCATAGTTCTGTGTGTATTATAGGCAGAGAGGTCTAAGCGGTCGAGAACATGGTCGCTTTTTACTGTGCACTTCACATAATCCTCTTAAAAGTGCATTGATATTCTATTGTAACCACACAAAAGGCTTTCCTGTAAGCACAAACGCACACACACACATACACATTGTCTACACTCACACAAACACACATTCAGCATAAATAGATCACAGTTTGTAGATCAGGACTTGCATTCCCACTTTACTTTGACGCTGCAGCTACACGTGAGTCTCAATGCAGGATTTCATATTAACCATCCACTTCCCATTCGTTTGTGTAATCTGCCTTTCTGCTTATGCAACTGGAAATATGGCTCATCGACCAGTGACACAGTGGCACAGCTCTGCACCTGTTCTGAATATTTGACGTGAAGTTTTGTAACCTAAAGAGATTCATTTGTTGTTAATTATATCCAGTCCAGCAGTTTGTTTGAGCTAGACTACAAATGTAGAAAATAATGATCATAATGGTTCCATCCATCCATCCATCCATCCATCC